>NW_027411703.1:0-236391 GCF_047663935.1 Musca autumnalis
GTACAAAAGATCACCGGGCATGACTTTTCCCATACAAAAGTTCACCGGGCATGACTTTCCCAGTACAAAAGATCACCGGGCATGACTTTTCCCATACAAAAGTTCACCGGGCATGACTTTCCCAGTACAAAAGATCACCGGGTATGACTTTCCCAATACAAAAGTTGACCGGGCATGACTTTCCCAATACAAAAGTTCACCGGGCATGACTTTTCCCATACAAAAGTTCACCGGGCATGACTTTCCCAATACAAAAGTTGACCGGGCATGACTTTCACAGTACAAAAGTTCACCGGGCATGACTTTCCCAGTACAAAAGTTCACCGGGCATGACTTTCCTAATACAAAAGTTCACCGGGCATGACTTTCCCAGTACAACAGATCACCGGGCATGACTTTCCCAGTACAAAAGTTCACCGGGCATGACTTTCCCAGTACAAAAGATCACCGGGCATGACTTTCCCATTACAAAAGTTGACCGGGCATGACTTTCCCAGTACAAAAGTTCACCGGGCATGACTTTTTCCATACAAAAGTTCACCGGGCATGACTTTTCCCATACAAATGTTCACCGGGCATGACTTTCCCAACACAAAAGTTGACCGGGCATGACTTTCCCAGTACCAAAGATCACCGGGCATGACTTTCCCAATACAAAAGTTGACCGGGCATGACTTTCACAGTACAAAAGTTCACCAACACAAGGGCATGACATTCCCAATACAAAAGTTGACCGGGCATGACTTTCCCAATACAAGGGCATGACTTTCCCAATACAAAAGTTGACCGGGCATGACTTTCCCAGTACAAAAGTTCACCGGGCATGACTTTCCCAATACAAAAGTTCACCGGGCATGACTTTCCCAATACCAAAGTTCACCGGGCATGACTTTCCCAATACAAAAGTTCACCGGGCATGACTTTCCCAATACAAAAGTTCACCGGGCATGACTTTCCCAATACGAAAGTTCACCGGGCATGACTTTCCCAATACAAAAGTTCACCGGGCATGACTTTCCCAATACAAAAGTTCACCGGGCATGACTTTCCCAGTACAAAAGTTCACCTGGCATGACTTTCCCAATACAAAAGTTCACCGGGCATGACTTTCCCAGTACAAAAGTTCACCGGGCATGACTTTCCTAATACAAAAGTTCACCGGGCATGACTTTCCCAGTACAAAAGATCACCGGGCATGACTTTCCCAATACAAAAGTTGACCGGGCATGACTTTCCCAATACAAAAGTTCACCGGGCATGACTTTTCCCATACAAAAGTTCACCGGGCATGACTTTTCCCATACAAAAGTTCACCGGGCATGTCTTTCCCAATACAAAAGTTCACCGGGCATGACTTTCCCAGTACCAAAGTTCACCGGGCATGACTTTCCCAATACAAAAGTTGACCGGGCATGACTTTCCCAGTACAAAAGTTCACCGGGCATGACTTTCCCAGTACAAAAGTTCACCGGGCATGACTTTCCCAATACAAAAGTTGACCGGGCATGACTTTCACAGTACAAAAGTTCACCGGGCATGACTTTCCCAGTACAAAAGTTCACCGGGCATGACTTTCCCAATACAAAAGTTCACCGGGCATGACTTTCCCAATACAAAAGTTCACCGGGCATGACTTTCCCAGTACAAAAGTTGACCGGGCATGACTTTCCCAATACAAAAGTTGACCGGGCATGACTTTTCCCATACAAAAGTTCACCGGGCATGACTTTCCCAATACAAAAGTTCACCGGGCATGACTTTCCCAATACAAAAGTTCACCGGGCATGACTTTCCCAATACAAAAGTTGACCGGGCATGACTTTCCCAATACAAAAGTTCACCGGGCATGACTTTTCCCATACAAAAGTTGACCGGGCATGACTTTCCCAATACAAAAGTTGACCGGGCATGACTTTTCCCATACAAAAGTTCACCGGGCATGACTTTCCCAATACAAAAGTTGACCGGCATGACTTTCCCAGTACAAAAGATCACCGGGCATGACTTTCCCAATACAAAAGTTCACCGGGCATGACTTTCCCAATACAAAAGTTCACCGGGCATGACATTCCCAATACAAAAGTTCACCGGGCATGACTTTCCCAATACAGATGATCACCGGGCATGACTTTCCCAATACAAAAGTTCACCGGGCATGACTTTTCCCATACAAAAGTTGGCCGGGCATGACTTTCCCAATACAAAAGTTGACCGGGCATGACTTTCCCAGTACAAAATTCACCGGGCATGACTTTCCCAATACAAAAGTTCACCGGGCATGACTTTCCCAATACCAAAGTTCACCGGGCATGACTTTCCCAATACAAAAGTTCACCGGGCATGACTTTCCCAATACAAAAGTTCACCGGGCATGACTTCCCCAATACGAAAGTTCACCGGGCATGACTTTCCCAATACAAAAGTTCACCGGGCATGACTTTCCCAATACAAAAGTTCACCGGGCATGACTTTCCCAGTACAAAAGTTCACCTGGCATGACTTTCCCAATACAAAAGTTCACCGGGCATGACTTTCCCAGTACAAAAGTTCACCGGGCATGACTTTCCTAATACAAAAGTTCACCGGGCATGACTTTCCCAGTACAAAAGATCACCGGGCATGACTTTCCCAATACAAAAGTTGACCGGGCATGACTTTCCCAATACAAAAGTTCACCGGGCATGACTTTTCCCATACAAAAGTTCACCGGGCATAACTTTTCCCATACAAAAGTTCACCGGGCATGTCTTTCCCAATACAAAAGTTCACCGGGCATGACTTTCCCAGTACCAAAGTTCACCGGGCATGACTTTCCCAATACAAAAGTTCACCTGGCATGACTTTCCCAATACAAGAGTTCACCGGGCATGACTTTCCCAGTACAAAAGTTCACCGGGCATGACTTTCCCAATACAAAAGTTGACCGGGCATGACTTTCACAGTACAAAAGTTCACCGGGCATGACTTTCCCAGTACAAAAGTTCACCGGGCATGACTTTCCCAATACAAAAGTTCACCGGGCATGACTTTCCCAATACAAAAGTTCACCGGGCATGACTTTCCCAGTACAAAAGTTGACCGGGCATGACTTTCCCAATACAAAAGTTGACCGGGCATGACTTTTCCCATACAAAAGTTCACCGGGCATGACTTTCCCAATACAAAAGTTCACCGGGCATGACTTTCCCAATACAAAAGTTCACCGGGCATGACTTTCCCAATACAAAAGTTGACCGGGCATGACTTTCCCAATACAAAAGTTCACCGGGCATGACTTTTCCCATACAAAAGTTGACCGGGCATCACTTTCCCAATACAAAAGTTGACCGGGCATGACTTTTCCCATACAAAAGTTCACCGGGCATGACTTTCCCAATACAAAAGTTGACCGGCATGACTTTCCCTGTACAAAAGATCACCGGGCATGACTTTCCCAATACAAAAGTTCACCGGGCATGACTTTCCCAATACAAAAGTTCACCGGGCATGACTTTCCCAATACAAAAGTTCACCGGGCATGACTTTCCCAATACAGATGATCACCGGGCATGACTTTCCCAATACAAAAGTTCACCGGGCATGACTTTTCCCATACAAAAGTTGGCCGGGCATGACTTTCCCAATACAAAAGTTCACCGGGCATGACTTTTCCCATACAAAAGTTGACCGGGCATGACTTTCCCAATACAAAAGTTGACCGGGCATGACTTTCCCAATACAAAAGTTCACCGGGCATGACTTTTCCCATACAAAAGTTGACCGGGCATGACTTTCCCAATACAAAAGTTGACCGGGCATGACTTTCCCAATACAAAAGTTCACCGGGCATGACTTTTCCCATACAAAAGTTCACCGGGCATGACTTTTCCCATACAAAAGTTCACCGGGCATGACTTTCCCAGTACAAAAGATCACCGGGCATGACTTTTCCCATACAAAAGTTGACCGGGCATGACTTTCCCAATACAAAAGTTCACCGGGCATGACTTTTACCATACAAAAGTTGACCGGGCATGACTTTCCCAATACAAAAGTTGACCGGGCATGACTTTCCCAATACAAAAGTTCACCGGGCATGACTTTTCCCATACAAAAGTTCACCGGGCATGACTTTTCCCATACAAAAGTTCACCGGGCATGACTTTCCCAATACAAAAGTTGACCAGGCATGACTTTCCCAATACAAAAGTTCACCGGGCATGACTTTTCCCATACAAAAGTTCACCGGGCATGACTTTCCCAGTACAAAAAATCACCGGGCATGACTTTCCCAATACAAAAGTTCACCGGGCATGACTTTCCCAGTACAAAAGTTCACCGGGCACGACTTTCCCCATACAAAAGTTCACCGGGCATGACTTTCCCAATACAAAAGTTCACCGGGCATGATTTTCCCAATACAAAAGTTCACCGGGCATGACTTTCCCAATACAAAAGTTCACCGGGCATGACTTTCCCAATACAAAAGATCACCGGGCATGACTTTCCCAATACAAAAGTTCACCGGGCATGACTTTTCCCATACAAAGGTTCACCGGGCATAACTTTCCCAATACAAAAGTTCACCGGGCATGACTTTCCCAATACAAAAGTTCACCGGGCATGACTTTCCCATACAAAAGTTCACCGGGCATGACTTTCCCAATACAAAAGTTCACCGGGCATGGCTTTCCCAATACAAAAGTTCACCGGGCATGACTTTTCCCATACAAAAGTTCACCGGGCATGACTTTCCCAATACAAAAGTTGACCAGGCATGACTTTCCCAATACAAAAGTTCACCGGGCATGACTTTTCCCATACAAAAGTTCACCGGGCATGACTTTCCCAGTACAAAAAATCACCGGGCATGACTTTCCCAATACAAAAGTTCACCGGGCATGACTTTCCCAGTACAAAAGTTCACCGGGCACGACTTTCCCCATACAAAAGTTCACCGGGCATGACTTTCCCAATACAAAAGTTCACCGGGCATGATTTTCCCAATACAAAAGTTCACCGGGCATGACTTTCCCAATACAAAAGTTCACCGGGCATGACTTTCCCAATACAAAAGTTGACCGGGCATGACTTTCCCAATACAAAAGTTCACCGGGCATGACTTTTCCCATACAAAAGTTCACCGGGCATGACTTTTCCCATACAAAAGTTCACCGGGCATGTCTTTCCCAATACAAAAGTTCACCGGGCATGACTTTCCCAGTACCAAAGTTCACCGGGCATGACTTTCCCAATACAAAAGTTCACCTGGCATGACTTTCCCAATACAAGAGTTCACCGGGCATGACTTTCCCAGTACAAAAGTTCACCGGGCATGACTTTCCCAATACAAAAGTTGACCGGGCATGACTTTCACAGTACAAAAGTTCACCGGGCATGACTTTCCCAGTACAAAAGTTCACCGGGCATGACTTTCCCAATACAAAAGTTCACCGGGCATGACTTTCCCAATACAAAAGTTCACCGGGCATGACTTTCCCAGTACAAAAGTTGACCGGGCATGACTTTCCCAATACAAAAGTTGACCGGGCATGACTTTTCCCATACAAAAGTTCACCGGGCATGACTTTCCCAATACAAAAGTTCACCGGGCATGACTTTCCCAATACAAAAGTTCACCGGGCATGACTTTCCCAATACAAAAGTTGACCGGGCATGACTTTCCCAATACAAAAGTTCACCGGGCATGACTTTTCCCATACAAAAGTTGACCGGGCATGACTTTCCCAATACAAAAGTTGACCGGGCATGACTTTTCCCATACAAAAGTTCACCGGGCATGACTTTCCCAATACAAAAGTTGACCGGCATGACTTTCCCAGTACAAAAGATCACCGGGCATGACTTTCCCAATACAAAAGTTCACCGGGCATGACTTTCCCAATACAAAAGTTCACCGGGCATGACTTTCCCAATACAAAAGTTCACCGGGCATGACTTTCCCAATACAGATGATCACCGGGCATGACTTTCCCAATACAAAAGTTCACCGGGCATGACTTTTCCCATACAAAAGTTGGCCGGGCATGACTTTCCCAATACAAAAGTTCACCGGGCATGACTTTTCCCATACAAAAGTTGACCGGGCATGACTTTCCCAATACAAAAGTTGACCGGGCATGACTTTCCCAATACAAAAGTTCACCGGGCATGACTTTTCCCATACAAAAGTTGACCGGGCATGACTTTCCCAATACAAAAGTTGACCGGGCATGACTTTCCCAATACAAAAGTTCACCGGGCATGACTTTTCCCATACAAAAGTTCACCGGGCATGACTTTTCCCATACAAAAGTTCACCGGGCATGACTTTCCCAGTACAAAAGATCACCGGGCATGACTTTTCCCATACAAAAGTTGACCGGGCATGACTTTCCCAATACAAAAGTTCACCGGGCATGACTTTTACCATACAAAAGTTGACCGGGCATGACTTTCCCAATACAAAAGTTGACCGGGCATGACTTTCCCAATACAAAAGTTCACCGGGCATGACTTTTCCCATACAAAAGTTCACCGGGCATGACTTTTCCCATACAAAAGTTCACCGGGCATGACTTTCCCAATACAAAAGTTGACCAGGCATGACTTTCCCAATACAAAAGTTCACCGGGCATGACTTTTCCCATACAAAAGTTCACCGGGCATGACTTTCCCAGTACAAAAAATCACCGGGCATGACTTTCCCAATACAAAAGTTCACCGGGCATGACTTTCCCAGTACAAAAGTTCACCGGGCACGACTTTCCCCATACAAAAGTTCACCGGGCATGACTTTCCCAATACAAAAGTTCACCGGGCATGATTTTCCCAATACAAAAGTTCACCGGGCATGACTTTCCCAATACAAAAGTTCACCGGGCATGACTTTCCCAATACAAAAGATCACCGGGCATGACTTTCCCAATACAAAAGTTCACCGGGCATGACTTTTCCCATACAAAGGTTCACCGGGCATAACTTTCCCAATACAAAAGTTCACCGGGCATGACTTTCCCAATACAAAAGTTCACCGGGCATGACTTTCCCATACAAAAGTTCACCGGGCATGACTTTCCCAATACAAAAGTTCACCGGGCATGGCTTTCCCAATACAAAAGTTCACCGGGCATGACTTTCCCAATACAAAAGTTGACCGGGCATGACTTTCCCAATACAAAAGTTCACCGGGCATGACTTTCCCAATACAAAGTTCACCGGGCATGACTTTCCCGATACAAAAGTTCACCGGGCATGCTTTCCCAATACAAAAGTTCACCGGGTATGACTTTCCCAGTACAAAAGTTCACCGGGCATGACTTTCTCAGTACAAAAGTTCACCGGGCATGACTTTCCCAGTACAAAAGATCACCGGGCATGACTTTCTCAATACAAAAGTTCACCGGGCATGACTTTCCCAGTACAAAAGATCACCGGGCATGACTTTCCCAATACAAAAGTTCACCGGGCATGACTTTCCCAATACAAAAGTTCACCGGGCATGACTTTCCCAATACAAAAGTTCACCGGGCATGACTTTCCCAATACAAAAGTTCACCGGGCATGACTTTCCCAATACAAAAGTTGACCGGGCATGACTTTCCCAATACAAAAGTTGACCGGGCATGACTTTCCCAGTACAAAAGATCACCGGGCATGACTTTCCCATTACAAAAGTTCACCGGGCATGACTTTCCCAGTACAACAGATCACCGGGCATGACTTTCCCAATACAAAAGTTCACCGGGCATGACTTTCCTAATACAAAAGTTCACCGGGCATGATTTTCCCAGTACAAAAGATCACCGGGCATGACTTTCCCAATACAAAAGTTGACCGGGCATGACTTTCCCAATACAAAAGTTCACCGGGCATGACTTTTCCCATACAAAAGTTCACCGGGCATGACTTTTCCCATACAAAAGTTCACCGGGCATGACTTTCCCAATACAAAAGTTGACCGGGCATGACTTTCCCAGTACCAAAGATCACCGGGCATGACTTTCCCAATACAAAAGTTGACCGGGCATGACTTTCACAGTACAAAAGTTCACCGGGCATGACTTTCCCAGTACAAAAGTTCACCGGGCATGACTTTCCCAATACAAAAGTTCACCGGGCATGACTTTCCCAATACAAAAGTTCACCGGGCATGACTTTCCCAGTACAAAAGTTGACCGGGCATGACTTTCCCAATACAAAAGTTGACCGGGCATGACTTTCCCAATACAAAAGTTCACCGGGCATGACTTTCCCAGTACAAAAGTTGACCGGGCATGACTTTCCCAATACAAAAGTTGACCGGGCATGACTTTCCCAATACAAAAGTTCACCGGGCATGACTTTTCCCATACGAAAGTTCACCGGGCATGACTTTTCCCATACAAAAGTTCACCGGGCATGACTTTCCCAATACAAAAGTTGACCGGGCATGACTTTCCCAGTACCAAAGATCACCGGGCATGACTTTCCCAATACAAAAGTTGACCGGGCATGACTTTCACAGTACAAAAGTTCACCGGGCATAACTTTCCCAGTACAAAAGTTCACCGGGCATGACTTTCCCAATACAAAAGTTCACCGGGCATGACTTTCCCAATACAAAAGCTCACCGGGCATGACTTTCACAGTACAAAAGTTCACCGGGCATGACTTTCCCAGTACAAAAGTTCACCGGGCATGACTTTCCCAATACAAAAGTTCACCGGGCATGACTTTCCCAGTACAAAATTTCACCGGGCATGACTTTCCCAATACAAAAGTTCACCGGGCATGACTTTCCCAGTACAAAAGATCACCGGGCATGACTTTCCCAATACAAAAGTTCACCGGGCATGACTTTCCCAATACAAAAGTTCACCGGGCATGACTTTCCCAGTACAAAAGTTCACCGGGCATGACTTTCCCAATACAAAAGTTCACCGGGCATGACTTTCCCAGTACCAAAGATCACCGGGCATGACTTTCCCAATACAAAAGTTGACCGGGCATGACTTTCACAGTACAAAAGTTCACCGGGCATGACTTTCCCAGTACAAAAGTTCACCGGGCATGACTTTCCCAATACAAAAGTTCACCGGGCATGACTTTCCCAGTACAAAAGTTCACCGGGCATGACTTTCCCAATACAAAAGTTCACCGGGCATGACTTTCCCAATACAAAAGTTTACCGGGCATGACTTTCCCAGTACAAAAGTTGACCGGGCATGACTTTCCCAATACAAAAGTTGACCGGGCATGACTTTCCCAATACAAAAGATCACCGGGCATGACTTTCCCAATACAAAAGTTGACCGGGCATGACTTTCCCAATACAAAAGTTGACCGGGCATGACTTTCCCAATACAAAAGTTCACCGGGCATGACTTTTCCCATACAAAAGTTCACCGGGCATGACTTTTCCCATACATAAGTTCACCGGGCATGACTTTCCCAATACAAAAGTTGACCGGGCATGACTTTCCCAGTACCAAAGATCACCGGGCATGACTTTCCCAATACAAAAGTTGACCGGGCATGACTTTCACAGTACAAAAGTTCACCGGGCATGACTTTCCCAGTACAAAAGTTCACCGGGCATGACTTTCCCAATACAAAAGTTCACCGGGCATGACTTTCCCAATACAAAACTTCACCGGGCATGACTTTCCCAGTACAAAAGTTGACCGGGCATGACTTTCCCAATACAAAAGTTGACCGGGCATGACTTTCCCAATACAAAAGTTGACCGGGCATGACTTTCCCAATACAAAAGTTCACCGGGCATGACTTTTCCCATACAAAAGTTGACCGGGCATGACTTTCCCAATACAAAAGTTGACCGGGCATGACTTTTCCCATACAAAAGTTCACCGGGCATGACTTTCCCAATACAAAAGTTGACCGGCATGACTTTCCCAATACAAAAGTTCACCGGGCATGACTTTCCCAATACAAAAGTTCACCGGGCATGACTTTCCCAATACAAAAGTTCACCGGGCATGACTTCCCAATACAGATGATCACCGGGGATGACTTTCCCAATACAAAAGTTCACCGGGCATGACTTTTCCCATACAAAAGTTGACCGGGCATGACTTTCCTAATACAAAAGTTCACCGGGCATGACTTTTCCCATACAAAAGTTGACCGGGCATGACTTTCCCAATACAAAAGTTGACCGGGCATGACTTTCCCAATACAAAAGTTCACCGGGCATGACTTTTCCCATACAAAAGTTGACCGGGCATGACTTTCCCAATACAAAACTTCACCGGGCATGACTTTCCCAATACAAAAGTTGACCGGGCATGACTTTCCCAATACAAAAGTTCACCGGGCATGACTTTTCCCATACAAAAGTTCACCGGGCATGACTTTTCCCATACAAAAGTTCACCGGGCATGACTTTCCCAATACAAAAGTTGACCGGGCATGACTTTCCCAGTACCAAAGATCACCGGGCATGACTTTCCCAATACAAAAGTTGACCGGGCATGACTTTCACAGTACAAAAGTTCACCGGGCATGACTTTCCCAGTACAAAAGTTCACCGGGCATGACTTTCCCAATACAAAAGTTCACCGGGCATGACTTTCCCATACAAAAGTTCACCGGGCATGACTTTCCCAATACAAAAGTTCACCGGGCATGACTTTCCCAGTACCAAAGATCACCGGGCATGACTTTCCCAATACAAAAGTTGACCGGGCATGACTTTCACAGTACAAAAGTTCACCGGGCATGACTTTCCCAGTACAAAAGTTCACCGGGCATGACTTTCCCAATACAAAAGTTCACCGGGCATGACTTTCCCAATACAAAAGTTCACCGGGCATGACTTTCCCAGTACAAAAGTTCACCGGGCATGACTTTCCCAATACAAAAGTTCACCGGGCATGACTTTCCCAGTACCAAAGATCACCGGGCATGACTTTCCCAATACAAAAGTTGACCGGGCATGACTTTCACAGTACAAAAGTTCACCGGGCATGACTTTCCCAGTACAAAAGTTCACCGGGCATGACTTTCCCAATACAAAAGTTCACCGGGCATGACTTTCCCAGTACAAAAGTTCACCGGGCATGACTTTCCCAATACAAAAGTTCACCGGGCATGACTTTCCCAATACAAAAGTTTACCGGGCATGACTTTCCCAGTACAAAAGTTGACCGGGCATGACTTTCCCAATACAAAAGTTGACCGGGCATGACTTTCCCAATACAAAAGATCACCGGGCATGACTTTCCCAATACAAAAGTTGACCGGGCATGACTTTCCCAATACAAAAGTTGACCGGGCATGACTTTCCCAATACAAAAGTTCACCGGGCATGACTTTCCCATACAAAAGTTCACCGGGCATGACTTTTCCCATACAAAAGTTCACCGGGCATGACTTTCCCAATACAAAAGTTGACCGGGCATGACTTTCCCAATACAAAAGTTGACCGGGCATGACTTTCCCAATACAAAAGTTCACCGGGCATGACTTTCCCAGTACAAAAGTTCACCGGGCATGACTTTCCCAATACAAAAGTTCACCGGGCATGACTTTCCCAGTACCAAAGATCACCGGGCATGACTTTCCCAATACAAAAGTTGACCGGGCATGACTTTCACAGTACAAAAGTTCACCGGGCATGACTTTCCCAGTACAAAAGTTCACCGGGCATGACTTTCCCAATACAAAAGTTCACCGGGCATGACTTTCCCAGTACAAAAGTTCACCGGGCATGACTTTCCCAATACAAAAGTTCACCGGGCATGACTTTCCCAATACAAAAGTTTACCGGGCATGACTTTCCCAGTACAAAAGTTGACCGGGCATGACTTTCCCAATACAAAAGTTGACCGGGCATGACTTTCCCAATACAAAAGATCACCGGGCATGACTTTCCCAATACAAAAGTTGACCGGGCATGACTTTCCCAATACAAAAGTTGACCGGGCATGACTTTCCCAATACAAAAGTTCACCGGGCATGACTTTCCCATACAAAAGTTCACCGGGCATGACTTTTCCCATACAAAAGTTCACCGGGCATGACTTTCCCAATACAAAAGTTGACCGGGCATGACTTTCCCAATACAAAAGTTGACCGGGCATGACTTTCCCAATACAAAAGTTCACCGGGCATGACTTTCCCATACAAAAGTTCACCGGGCATGACTTTCCCAATACAAAAGTTCACCGGGCATGACTTTCCCAGTACAAAAGTTCACCGGGCATGACTTTCCCAATACAAAAGTTGACCGGGCATGACTTTCCCAATACAAAAGTTGACCGGGCATGACTTTCCCAATACAAAAGTTGACCGGGCATGACTTTCCCAATACAAAAGTTCACCGGGCATGACTTTCCCATACAAAAGTTCACCGGGCATGACTTTCCCAATACAAAAGTTTACCGGGCATGACTTTCCCAGTACAAAAGTTCACCGGGCATGACTTTCCCAATACAAAAGTTCACCGGGCATGACTTTCCCAATACAAAAGTTCACCGGGCATGACTTTCCCAGTACAAAAGTTGACCGGGCATGACTTTCCCAATACAAAAGTTGACCGGGCATGACTTTCCCAATACAAAAGTTCACCGGGCATGACTTTCCCATACAAAAGTTCACCGGGCATGACTTTTCCCATACAAAAGTTCACCGGGCATGACTTTCCCAATACAAAAGTTGACCGGGCATGACTTTCCCAATACAAAAGTTGACCGGGCATGACTTTCCCAATACAAAAGTTCACCGGGCATGACTTTCCCATACAAAAGTTCACCGGGCATGACTTTTCCCATACAAAAGTTCACCGGGCATGACTTTCCTAATACAAAAGTTCACCGGGCATGACTTTCCCAGTACAAAAGATCACCGGGCATGACTTTCCTAATACAAAAGTTGACCGGGCATGACTTTCCCAATACAAAAGTTCACCGGGCATGACTTTTCCCATACAAAAGTTCACCGGGCATGACTTTTCCCATACAAAAGTTCACCGGGCATGACTTTCCCAATACAAAAGTTGACCGGGCATGACTTTCCCAGTACCAAAGATCACCGGGCATGACTTTCCCAATACAAAAGTTGACCGGGCATGACTTTCACAGTACAAAAGTTCACAGGGCATGACTTTCCCAGTACAAAAGTTCACCGGGCATGACTTTCCCAATACAAAAGTTCACCGGGCATGACTTTCCCAATACAAAAGTTCACCGGGCATGACTTTCCCAGTACAAAAGTTGACCGGGCATGACTTTCCCAATACAAAAGTTGACCGGGCATGACTTTCCCAATACAAAAGTTCACCGGGCATGACTTTCCCAGTACAAAAGTTGACCGGGCATGACTTTCCCAATACAAAAGTTGACCGGGCATGACTTTCCCAATACAAAAGTTCACCGGGCATGACTTTTCCCATACAAAAGTTCTCCGGGCATGACTTTCCCAAAACAAAAGTTGACCGGGCATGACTTTCCCAGTACCAAAGATCACCGGGCATGACTTTCCCAATACAAAAGTTGACCGGGCATGACTTTCACAGTACAAAAGTTCACCGGGCATGACTTTCCCAGTACAAAAGTTCACCGGGCATGACTTTCCCAATACAAAAGTTGACCGGGCATGACTTTCCCAGTACCAAAGATCACCGGGCATGACTTTCCCAATATAAAAGTTGACCGGGCATGACTTTCACAGTACAAAAGTTCACCGGGCATGACTTTCCCAGTACAAAAGTTCACCGGGCATGACTTTCCCAATACAAAAGTTCACCGGGCATGACTTTCCCAATACAAAAGCTCACCGGGCATGACTTTCACAGTACAAAAGTTCACCGGGCATGGCTTTCCCAGTACAAAAGTTCACCGGGCATGACTTTCCCAATACAAAAGTTCACCGGGCATGACTTTCCCAGTACAAAAGTTCACCGGGCATGACTTTCCCAATACAAAAGTTCACCGGGCATGACTTTCCCAGTACAAAAGATCACCGGGCATGACTTTCCCAATACAAAAGTTCACCGGGCATGACTTTCCCAATACAAAAGTTCACCGGGCATGACTTTCCCAGTACAAAAGTTCACCGGGCATGACTTTCCCAATACAAAAGTTCACCGGGCATGACTTTCCCAGTACCAAAGATCACCGGGCATGACTTTCCCAATACAAAAGTTGACCGGGCATGACTTTCACAGTACAAAAGTTCACCGGGCATGACTTTCCCAGTACAAAAGTTCACCGGGCATGACTTTCCCAATACAAAAGTTCACCGGGCATGACTTTCCCAGTACAAAAGTTCACCGGGCATGACTTTCCCAATACAAAAGTTCACCGGGCATGACTTTCCCAATACAAAAGTTTACCGGGCATGACTTTCCCAGTACAAAAGTTGACCGGGCATGACTTTCCCAATACAAAAGTTGACCGGGCATGACTTTCCCAATACAAAAGATCACCGGGCATGACTTTCCCAATACAAAAGTTGACCGGGCATGACTTTCCCAATACAAAAGTTGACCGGGCATGACTTTCCCAATACAAAAGTTCACCGGGCATGACTTTTCCCATACAAAAGTTCACCGGGCATGACTTTTCCCATACAAAAGTTCACAGGGCATGACTTTCCCAATACAAAAGTTGACCGGGCATGACTTTCCCAGTACCAAAGATCACCGGGCATGACTTTCCCAATACAAAAGTTGACCGGGCATGACTTTCACAGTACAAAAGTTCACCGGGCATGACTTTCCCAGTACAAAAGTTCACCGGGCATGAATTCCCAATACAAAAGTTCACCGGGCATGACTTTCCCAATACAAAAGTTCACCGGGCATGACTTTCCCAGTACAAAAATTGACCGGGCATGACTTTCCCAATACAAAAGTTGACCGGGCATGACTTTCCCAATACAAAAGTTGACCGGGCATGACTTTCCCAATACAAAAGTTCACCGGGCATGACTTTTCCCATACAAAAGTTGACCGGCAATGACTTTCCCAATACAAAAGTTGACCGGGCATGACTTTTCCCATACAAAAGTTCACCGGGCATGACTTTCCCAATACAAAAGTTGACCGGCATGACTTTCCCAATACAAAAGTTCACCGGGCATGACTTTCCCAATACAAAAGTTCACCGGGCATGACTTTCCCAATACAAAAGTTCACCGGGCATGACTTCCCAATACAGATGATCACCGGGCATGACTTTCCCAATACAAAAGTTCACCGGGCATGACTTTTCCCATACAAAAGTTGACCGGGCATGACTTTCCCAATACAAAAGTTCACCGGGAATGACTTTTCCCATACAAAAGTTGACCGGGCATGACTTTCCCAATACAAAAGTTGACCGGGCATGACTTTCCCAATACAAAAGTTCACCGGGCATGACTTTTCCCATACAAAAGTTGACCGGGCATGACTTTCCCAATACAAAAGTTGACCGGGCATGACTTTCCCAATACAAAAGTTCACCGGGTATGACTTTTCCCATACAAAAGTTCACCGGGCATTACTTTTCCCATACAAAAGTTCACCGGGCATGACTTTTCCCATACAAAAGTTCACCGGGCATGACTTTCCCAGTACAAAAGATCACCGGGCATGACTTTTCCCATACAAAAGTTGACCGGGCATGACTTTCCCAATACAAAAGTTCACCGGGCATGACTTTTCCCATACAAAAGTTGACCGGGCATGACTTTCCCAATACAAAAGTTGACCGGGCATGACTTTTCCAATACAAAAGTTCACCGGACATGACTTTTCCCATACAAAAGTTCACCGGGCATGACTTTTCCCATACAAAAGTTCACCGGGCATGACTTTCCCAACACAAAAGTTGACCGGGCATGACTTTCCCAATACAAAAGTTCACCGGGCATGACTTTTCCCATACAAAAGTTCACCGGGCATGACTTTCCCAGTACAAAAGATCACCGGGCATAACTTTCCCAATACAAAAGTTCACCGGGCATGACTTTCCCAGTACAAAAGTTCACCGGGCATGACTTTCCCAATACAAAAGTTCACCGGGCATGACTTTCCCAATACAAAAGTTCACCGGGCATGACTTTCCCAATACAAAAGTTCACCGGGCATGACTTTCCCAATACAAAAGTTCACCGGGCATGACTTTCTCAATACAAAAGATCACCGGGCATGACTTTCCCAATACAAAAGTTCACCGGGCATGACTTTTCCCATATAAAAGTTCACCGGGCATGACTTGCCCAATACAAAAGTTCACCGGGCATGACTTTCCCAATACAAAAGTTCACCGGGCATGACTTTCCCATACAAAAGTTCACCGGGCATGACTTTCCCAATACAAAAGTTCACCGGGCATGGCTTTCCCAATACAAAAGTTCACCGGGCATGACTTTTCCCATACAAAAGTTCACCGGGCATGACTTTTCCCATACAAAAGTTCACCGGGCATGACTTTTCCCATACAAAAGTTCACCGGGCATGACTTTCCCAATACAAAAGTTGACCGGGCATGACTTTCCCAATACAAAAGTTCACCGGGCATGACTTTCCCAATACAAAAGTTCACCGGGCATGACTTTCCCAATACAAAAGTTCACCGGGCATGACTTTTCCCATACAAAAGTTCACCGGGCATGACTTTTCCCATACAAAAGTTCACCGGGCATGACTTTTCCCATACAAAAGTTCACCGGGCATGACTTTCCCAATACAAAAGTTGACCGGGCATGACTTTCCCAATACAAAAGTTCACCGGGCATGACTTTCCCAATACAAAAGTTCACCGGGCATGACTTTCCCAATACAAAAGTTCACCGGGCATGACTTTCCCAATAGAAAAGTTCACCGGGCATGACATTCTCAGTACAAAAGTTCACCGGGCATGACTTTCCCAGTACAAAAGATCACCGGGCATGACTTTCTCAATACAAAAGTTCACCGGGCATGACTTTCCCAGTACAAAAGATCACCGGGCATGACTTTCCCAATACAAAAGTTCACCGGGCATGACTTTCCCAATACAAAAGTTCACCGGGCATGACTTTCCCAATACAAAAGTTCACCGGGCATGACTTTCCCAATACAAAAGTTGACCGGGCATGACTTTCCCAATACAAAAGTTGACCGGGCATGACTTTCCCAATACAAAAGTTGACCGGGCATGACTTTCCCAGTACAAAAGATCACCGGGCATGACTTTCCCAATACAAAAGTTCACCGGGCATAACTTTCCCAGTACAACAGATCACCGGGCATGACTTTCCCAATACAAAAGTTCACCGGGCATGACTTTCCCAATACAAAAGTTCACCGGGCATGACTTTCCCAATACAAAAGTTCACCGGGCATGACTTTCCCAGTACAAAAGATCACCGGGCATGACTTTCCCAATACAAAAGTTCACCGGGCATGACTTTCCCAATACAAAAGTTCACCGGGCATGATTTCCCAATACAAAAGTTGACCGGGCATGACTTTCCCAATACAAAAGTTGTCCGGGCATGACTTTCCCAATACAAAAGTTCACCGGGCATGACTTTTCCCATACAAAAGTTGACCGGGCATGACTTTCCCAATACAAAAGTTGACCGGGCATGACTTTTCCCATACAAAAGTTCACCGGGCATGACTTTCCCAATACAAAAGTTGACCGGGCATGACTTTCCCAGTACAAAAGATCACCGGGCATGACTTTCCCAATACAAAAGTTCACCGGGCATGACTTTCCCAATACAAAAGTTCACCGGGCATGACTTTCCCAATACAAAAGTTCACCGTGCATGACTTTCCCAATACAAAAGATCACCGGGCATGACTTTCCCAATACAAAAGTTCACCGGGCATGACTTTCCCAATACAAAAGTTCACCGGGCATGACTTTCCCAATACAAAAGTTGACTTTCCCAATACAAAAGTTCACCGGGCATGACTTTTCCCATATAAAAGTTCACCGGGCATGACTTTCCCAATACAAAAGTTCACCGGGCATGACTTTCCCAATACAAAAGTTCACCGGGCATGACTTTCCCATACAAAAGTTCACCGGGCATGACTTTCCCAATACAAAAGTTCACCGGGCATGGCTTTCCCAATACAAAAGTTCACCGGGCATGACTTTCCCAATACAAAAGTTCACCGGGCATGACTTTCCCAATACAAAAGTTCACCGGACATGACTTTCCCAATACAAAAGTTGACCGGGCATGACTTTCCCAATACAAAAGTTCACCGGGCATGACTTTCCCAATACAAAAGTTCACCGGGCATGACTTTCCCAATACAAAAGTTCACCGGGCATGACTTTCCCAATACAAAAGTTCACCGGGCATGACTTTCCCAGTACAAAAGTTCACCGGGCATGACATTCTCAGTACAAAAGTTCACCGGGCATGACTTTCCCAGTACAAAAGATCACCGGGCATGACTTTCTCAATACAAAAGTTCACCGGGCATGACTTTCCCAGTACAAAAGATCACCAGGCATGACTTTCCCAATACAAAAGTTCACCGGGCATGACTTTCCCAATACAAAAGTTCACCGGGCATGACTTTCCCAATACAAAAGTTCACCGGGCATGACTTTCCCAATACAAAAGTTGACCGGGCATGACTTTCCCAATACAAAAGTTGACCGGGCATGACTTTCCCAATACAAAAGTTGACCGGGCATGACTTTCCCAGTACAAAAGATCACCGGGCATGACTTTCCCAATACAAAAGTTCACCGGGCATAACTTTCCCAGTACAACAGATCACCGGGCATGACTTTCCCAATACAAAAGTTCACCGGGCATGACTTTCCCAATACAAAAGTTCACCGGGCATGACTTTCCCAATACAAAAGTTCACCGGGCATGACTTTCCCAGTACAAAAGATCACCGGGCATGACTTTCCCAATACAAAAGTTCACCGGGCATGACTTTCCCAATACAAAAGTTCACCGGGCATGATTTCCCAATACAAAAGTTGACCGGGCATGACTTTCCCAATACAAAAGTTGACCGGGCATGACTTTCCCAATACAAAAGTTCACCGGGCATGACTTTTCCCATACAAAAGTTGACCGGGCATGACTTTCCCAATACAAAAGTTGACCGGGCATGACTTTCCCAATACAAAAGTTGACCGGGCATGACTTTCCCAGTACAAAAGATCACCGGGCATGACTTTCCCAATACAAAAGTTCACCGGGCATGACTTTCCCAATACAAAAGTTCACCGGGCATGACTTTCCCAATACAAAAGTTCACCGTGCATGACTTTCCCAATACAAAAGATCACCGGGCATGACTTTCCCAATACAAAAGTTCACCGGGCATGACTTTCCCAATACAAAAGTTGACCGGGCATGACTTTTCCCATACAAAAGTTCACCGGGCATGACTTTTCGCATACAAAAGTTCACCGGGCATGACTTTTCCCATACAAAAGTTCACCGGGCATGACTTTCCCAATACAAAAGTTGACCGGGCATGACTTTCCCAATACAAAAGTTCACCGGGCATGACTTTCCCAATACAAAAGTTCACCGGGCATGACTTTCCCAATACAAAAGTTCACCGGGCATGACTTTCCCAATAGAAAAGTTCACCGAAAATTACTTTCCCAGTACAAAAGATCACCGGGCATGACTTTCCCAATACAAAAGTTCACCGGGCATGACTTTCCCAGTACAAAAGTTCACCGGGCATGACTTTCCCAGTACAAAAGATCACCGGGCATGACTTTCCCAATACAAAAGTTGACCGGGCATGACTTTCCCAATACAAAAGTTCACCGGGCATGACTTTTCCCATACAAAAGTTCACCGGGCATGACTTTCCCAATACAAAAGTTCACCGGGCATGACTTTCCCAGTACAAAAGATCACCGGGCATGGCTTTCCCAATACAAAAGTTCACCGGGCATGACTTTCCCAGTACCAAAGATCACCGGGCATGACTTTCCCAATACAAAAGTTGACCGGGCATGACTTTCACAGTACAAAAGTTCACCGGGCATGACTTTCCCAGTACAAAAGTTCACCGGGCATGACTTTCCCAATACAAAAGTTCACCGGGCATGACTTTCCCAGTACAAAAGTTCACCGGGCTTGACTTTCCCAATACAAAAGTTCACCGGGCATGACTTTCCCAATACAAAAGTTCACCGGGCATGACTTTTCCCATACAAAAGTTCACCGGGCATGACTTTTCCCATACAAAAGTTCACCGGGCATGACTTTCCCAGTACAAAAGATCACCGGGCATGACTTTCCCAATACAAAAGTACACCGGGCATGACTTTCCCAATACAAAAGTTCACCGGGCATGACTTTCCCAATACAAAAGTTCACCGGGCATGACTTTCCCAATACAAAAGTTCACCGGGCATGACTTTCCCAATACAAAAGTTCACCGGGCATGACTTTCCCAATACAAAAGTTCACCGGGCATGACTTTCCCAATACAAAAGTTCACCGGGCATGACTTTCCCAGTACAAAAGTTCACCGGGCATGACTTTCCCAGTACAAAAGTTCACCGGGCATGACTTTCCCAATACAAAAGTTCACCGGGCATGACTTTCCCAATACAAAAGTTCACCGGGCATGACTTTTCCCATACAAAAGTTCACCGGGCATGACTTTCCCAGTACAAAAGATCACCGGGCATGACTTTCCCAATACAAAAGTTCACCGGGCATGACTTTCCCAATACAAAAGTTCACCGGGCATGACTTTCCCAGTACAAAAGTTCACCGGGCATGACTTTCCCAATACAAAAGTTCACCGGGCATGACTTTCCCAGTACAAAAGTTCACCGGGCATGACTTTCCCAATACAAAAGTTCACCGGGCATGACTTTCCCAATACAAAAGTTCACCGGGCATGACTTTTCCCATACAAAAGTTCACCGGGCATGACTTTCCCAGTACAAAAGATCACCGGGCATGACTTTCCCAATACAAAAGTTCACCGGGCATGACTTTCCCAGTACAAAAGTTCACCGGGCATGACTTTCCCAGTACAAAAGTTCACCGGGCTTGACTTTCTCAGTACAAAAGTGCACCGGGCATGACTTTCCCAGTACAAAAGATCACCGGGCACGACTTTCTCAATACAAAAGTTCACCGTGCATGACTTTCCCAGTACAAAAGATCACCGGGCATGACTTTCCCAATACAAAAGTTCACCGGGCATGACTTTCCCAATACAAAAGTTCACCGGGCATGACTTTCCCAATACAAAAGTTCACCGGGCATGACTTTCCCAATACAAATGTTCACCGGGCATGACTTTCCCAATACAAAAGTTCACCGGGCATGACTTTCCCAATACAAAAGTTGACCGGGCATGACTTTCCCAGTACAAAAGATCACCGGGCATGACTTTCCCAATACAAAAGTTCACCGGGCATGACTTTCCCAGTACAACAGATCACCGGGCATGACTTTCCCAATACAAAAGTTCACAGGGCATGACTTTCCCAATACAAAAGTTCACCGGGCATGACTTTCCCAATACAAAAGTTCACCGGGCATCACTTTCCCAGTACAAAAGATCACCGGGCGTGACTTTCCCAATACAAAAGTTCACCGGGCATGACTTTCCCAATACAAAAGTTCATCGGGCATGATTTCCCAATACAAAAGTTGACCGGGCATGACTTTCCCAATACAAAAGTTGACCGGGCATGACTTTCCCAATACAAAAGTTCACCGGGCATGACTTTTCCCATACAAAAGTTGACCGGGCATGACTTTCCCCATACAAAAGTTCACCGGGCATGACTTTCCCAATACAAAAGTTGACCGGGCATGACTTTCCCAGTACAAAAGATCACCGGGCATGACTTTCCCAATACAAAAGTTCACCGGGCATGACTTTCCCAATACAAAAGTTCACCGGGCATGACTTTCCCAATACAAAAGATCACCGGGCATGACTTTCCCAATACAAAAGTTCACCGGGCATGACTTTCCCAATACAAAAGTTCACCGGGCATGACTTTCCCAATACAAAAGTTCACCGGGCATGACTTTCCCAATACAAAAGTTGACCGGGCATGACTTTTCCCATACAAAAGTTCACCGGGCATGACTTTTCCCATACAAAAGTTCACCGGGCATGACTTTTCCCATACAAAAGTTCACCGGACATGACTTTCCCAGTACAAAAGATCACCGGGCATGACTTTCCCAATACAAAAGTTCACCGGGCATGACTTTCCCAGTACAACAGATCACCGGGCATGACTTTCCCAATACAAAAGTTCACAGGGCATGACTTTCCCAATACAAAAGTTCACCGGGCATGACTTTCCCAATACAAAAGTTCACCGGGCATCACTTTCCCAGTACAAAAGATCACCGGGCGTGACTTTCCCAATACAAAAGTTCACCGGGCATGACTTTCCCAATACAAAAGTTCATCGGGCATGATTTCCCAATACAAAAGTTCACCGGGCATGACTTTCCCAATACAAAAGTTGACCGGGCATGACTTTCCCAATACAAAAGTTCACCGGGCATGACTTTTCCCATACAAAAGTTGACCGGGCATGACTTTCCCCATACAAAAGTTCACCGGGCATGACTTTCCCAGTACAAAAGATCACCGGGCATGACTTTCCCAATACAAAAGTTCACCGGGCATGACTTTCCCAATACAAAAGTTCACCGGGCATGACTTTCCCAATACAAAAGATCACCGGGCATGACTTTCCCAATACAAAAGTTCACCGGGCATGACTTTCCCAATACAAAAGTTCACCGGGCATGACTTTCCCAACACAAAAGTTCACCGGGCATGACTTTCCCAATACAAAAGTTGACCGGGCATGACTTTTCCTATACAAAAGTTCACCGGGCATGACTTTTCCCATACAAAAGTTCACCGGGCATGACTTTTCCCATACAAAAGTTCACCGAGCATGACTTTCCCAATACAAAAGTTGACCGGGCATGACTTTCCCAATACAAAAGTTCACCGGGCATGACTTTCCCAATACAAAAGTTCACCGGGCATGACTTTCCCAATACAAAAGTTCACCGGGCATGACTTTCCCAATAGAAAAGTTCACCGAAAATTACTTTCCCAGTACAAAAGATCACCGGGCATGACTTTCCCAATACAAAAGTTCACCGGGCATGACTTTCCCAGTACAAAAGTTCACCGGGCTTGACTTTCCCAATACAAAAGTTCACCGGGCATGACTTTCCCAATAAAAAAGTTGACCGGGCATGACTTTCCCAATATAAAAGTTGACCGGGCATGACTTTTCCCATACAAAAGTTCACCGGGCATGGCTTTCCCAGTACAAAAGATCACCGGGCATGACTTTCCCAATACAAAAGTTGACCGGGCATGACTTTCCCAATACAAAACTTCACCGGGCATGACTTTCCCAATACAAAAGTTGACCGGGCATGACTTTTCCCATACAAAAGTTGACCGGGCATGACTTTCCCAATACAAAAGTTGACCGGGCATGACTTTCCCAATACAAAAGTTGACCGGGCATGACTTTCCCATACAAAAGTTCACCGGGCATGACTTTCCCAATACATAAGTTCACCGGGCATGACTTTCCCAGTACAAAAGATCACCGGGCATGACTTTCCCAATACAAAAGTTGACCGGGCATGATTTCCCAATACAAAAGTTCACCGGGCATGACTTTCCCAGTACAAAAGTTCACCGGGCATGACTTTCCCAATACAAAAGTTCACCGGGCATGACTTTCCCAATACAAAAGTTCACCGGGCATGAATTTTCCCATACAAATGTTCACCGGGCATGACTTTCCCAATACAAAAGTTCACCGGGCATGACTTTCCCAATACAAAAGTTCACCGGGCATGACTTTTCCCTTACAAACGTTCACCGGGCATGACTTTCCCAATGCAAAAGTTCACCGGGCATGACTTTCCCAGTACAAAAGATCACCGGGCATGACTTTCCCAATACAAAAGTTGACCGGGCATGACTTTCCCAATACAAAAGTTCACCGGGCATGACTTTCCCAATACAAAAGTTCACCGGGCATGACTTTCCCAATACAAAAGTTAATCGGGCATGACTTTCCCAATACAAAAGATCACCGGGCATGACTTTCCCAATACAAAAGTTCACCGGGCATGACTTTCCCAATACAAAAGATCACCGGGCATGACTTTCTCAATACAAAAGTTCACCTGGCATGACTTTTCCCATACAAACGTTCACCGGGCATGACTTTCCCAATACAAAAGTTCACCGGGCATGACTTTCCCAATACAAAAGTTCACCGGGCATGAGTTTCCCAATACAAAAGTTCACCGGGCATGACTTTCCCAATACAAAAGTTCACCGGGCATGACTTTCCCAGTACAAAAGTTCACCGGGCATGACTTTCCCAATACAAAAGTTCACCGGGCATGACTTTCCCAGTACAAAAGATCACCGGGCATGACTTTCCCAATACAAAAGTTCACCGGGCATGACTTTCCCAATACAAAAGTTCACCGGGCATGACTTTCCCAATACAAAAGTTCACCGGACATGACTTTCCCATACAAAAGTTCACCGGGCATGACTTTCCCAATACAAAAGTTCACCGGGCATGACTTTCCCAGTACAAAAGTTCACCGGGCATGACTTTCCCAGTACAAAAGATCACCGGGCATGACTTTCCCAATACAAAAGTTCACCGGGCATGACTTTCCCAATACAAAAGTTCACCGGGCATGACTTTCCCAATACAAAAGTTCACCGGGCATGACTTTCCCAATACAAAAGTTCACCGGGCATGACTTTCCCAATACAAAAGTTCACCGGGCATGACTTTCCCAATACAAAAGTTGACCGGGCATGATTTCCCAATACAAAAGTTCACCGGGCATGACTTTCCCAGTACAAAAGTTCACCGGGCATGACTTTCCCAATACAAAAGTTCACCGGGCATGACTTTCCCAATACAAAAGTTCACCGGGCATGAATTTTCCCATACAAATGTTCACCGGGCATGACTTTCCCAATACAAAAGTTCACCGGGCATGACTTTCCCAATACAAAAGTTCACCGGGCATGACTTTTCCCATACAAACGTTCACCGGGCATGACTTTCCCAATGCAAAAGTTCACCGGGCATGACTTTCCCAGTACAAAAGATCACCGGGCATGACTTTCCCAATACAAAAGTTGACCGGGCATGACTTTCCCAATACAAAAGTTCACCGGGCATGACTTTCCCAATACAAAAGTTCACCGGGCATGACTTTCCCAGTACAAAAGATCACCGGGCATGACTTTCCCAATACAAAAGTTCACCGGGCATGACTTTCCCAATACAAAAGTTGACCGGGCATGACTTTCCCAATACAAAAGATCACCGGGCATGACTTTCCCAATACAAAAGTTCACCGGGCATGACTTTATCAATACAAAAGATCACCGGGCATGACTTTCTCAATGCAAAAGTTCACCGGGCATGACTTTTCCCATACAAACGTTCACGGGGCATGACTTTCCCAATACAAAAGTTCACCGGGCATGACTTTCCCAATACAAAAGTTCACCGGGCATGAGTTTCCCAATACAAAAGTTCACCGGGCATGACTTTCCCAATACAAAAGTTCACCGGGCATGACTTTCCCAGTACAAAAGTTCACCGGGCATGACTTTCCCAATACAAAAGTTCACCGGGCATGACTTTCCCAGTACAAAAGATCACCGGGCATGACTTTCCCAATACAAAAGTTCACCGGGCATGACTTTCCCAATACAAAAGTTCACCGGGCATGACTTTCCCAATACAAAAGTTCACCGGGCATGACTTTCCCATACAAAAGTTCACCGGGCATGACTTTCCCAATACAAAAGTTCACCGGGCATGACTTTTCCCATACAAAAGTTCACCGGGCATGACTTTCCCAGTACAAAAGATCACCGGGCATGACTTTCCCAGTACAAAAGTTCACCGGGCATGACTTTCCCAGTACAAAAGTTCACCGGGCATGACTTTCCCAGTACAAAAGTTCACCGGGCATGACTTTCCCAACACAAAAGTTCACCGGGCATGACTTTCCCAGTACAAAAGTTCACCGGGCATGACTTTCCCAGTACAAAAGTTCACCGGGCATGACTTTCCCAATACAAAAGTTCACCGGGCATGACTTTCCCAGTACAAAAGTTCACCGGGCATGACTTTCCCGATACAAAAGTTCACCGGGCATGACTTTCACAGTACAAAAGTTCACCGGGCATGACTTTCCCAGTACAAAAGTTCACCGGGCATGACTTTCCCAATACAAAAGTTCACCGGGCATGACTTTCCCAATACAAAAGTTCACCGGGCATGACTTTCCCAATACAAAAGTTCACCGGGCATGACTTTTCCCATACAAAAGTTCACCGGGCATGACTTTCCCAGTACAAAAGATCACCGGGCATGACTTTCCCAATACAAAAGTTCACCGGGCATGACTTTCCCAATACAAAAGTTCACCGGGCATGACTTTCCCAGTACAAAAGTTCACCGGGCATGACTTTCCCAATACAAAAGTTCACCGGGCATGACTTTCCCAGTACAAAAGTTCACCGGGCATGACTTTCCCAATACAAAAGTTCACCGGGCATGACTTTCCCAATACAAAAGTTCACCGGGCATGACTTTTCCCATACAAAAGTTCACCGGGCATGACTTTCCCAGTACAAAAGATCACCGGGCATGACTTTCCCAATACAAAAGTTCACCGGGCATGACTTTCCCAGTACAAAAGTTCACCGGGCATGACTTTCCCAGTACAAAAGTTCACCGGGCATGACTTTCCCAATACAAAAGTTCACCGGGCATGACTTTCCCAATACAAAAGTTCACAGGGCATGACTTTCCCAGTACAAAAGTTCACCGGGCATGACTTTCCAAATACAAAAGTTCACCAGGCATGACTTTCCCAGTACAAAAGTTCACCGGGCATGACTTTCCCAATACAAAAGTTCACCGGGCATGACTTTTCCCATACAAAAGTTCACCGGGCATGACTTTCCCAGTACAAAAGTTCACCGGGCATGACTTTCCCAATACAAAAGTTCACCGGGCATGACTTTCCCAATACAAAAGTTCACCGGGCATGACATTCCCAATACAAAAGTTCACCGGGCATGACTTTCCCAATACAAAAGTTCACCGGGCATGACTTTCCCAGTACAAAAGTTCACCGGGCATGACTTTCCCAATACAAAAGTTGACCGGGCATGACTTTCCCAATACAAAAGTTCACCGGGTATGACTTTCCCAGTACAAAAGATCACCGGGCATGACTTTCCCAGTACAAAAGATCACCGGGCATGACTTTCCCAATACAAAAGTTCACCGGGCATGACTTTCCCAATACAAAAGTTCACCGGGCATGACTTTCCCAATACAAAAGTTCACCGGGCATGACTTTCCCAATACAAAAGATCACCGGGCATGACTTTCCCAATACAAAAGTTCACCGGGCATGACTTTTCCCATACAAAAGTTCACCGGGCATGACTTTCCCAATACAAAAGTTGACCGGGCATGACTTTCCCAATACAAAAGTTGACCGGGCATGACTTTTCCCATACAAAAGTTCACCGGGCATGACTTTCCCAGTACAAAACATCACCGGGCATGACTTTCCCAATACAAAAGTTGACCGGGCATGACTTTCCCAATACAAAAGTTCACCGGGCATGACTTTCCCAATACAAAAGTTGACCGGGCATGACTTTTCAAATACAAAAGTTGACCGGGCATGACTTTCCCAATACAAAAGTTGACCGGGCATGACTTTCCCAATACAAAAGTTGACCGGGCATGACTTTCCCATACAAAAGTTCACCGGGCATGACTTTCCCAATACATAAGTTCACCGGGCATGACTTTCCCAGTACAAAAGATCACCGGGCATGACTTTCCCAATACAAAAGTTGACCGGGCATGATTTCCCAATACAAAAGTTCACCGGGCATGACTTTCCCAGTACAAAAGTTCACCGGGCATGACTTTCCCAATACAAAAGTTCACCGGGCATGACTTTCCCAATACAAAAGTTCACCGGGCATGAATTTTCCCATACAAATGTTCACCGGGCATGACTTTCCCAATACAAAAGTTCACCGGGCATGACTTTCCCAATACAAAAGTTCACCGGGCATGACTTTTCCCATACAAACGTTCACCGGGCATGACTTTCCCAATGCAAAAGTTCACCGGGCATGACTTTCCCAGTACAAAAGATCACCGGGCATGACTTTCCCAATACAAAAGTTGACCGGGCATGACTTTCCCAATACAAAAGTTCACCGGGCATGACTTTCCCAATACAAAAGTTGACCGGGCATGACTTTCCCAGTACAAAAGTTCACCGGGCATGACTTTCCCAATACAAAAGTTCACCGGGCATGACTTTCCCAATACAAAAGTTCACCGGGCATGACTTTCCCAGTACAAAAGATCACCGGGCATGACTTTCCCAATACAAAAGTTCACCGGGCATGACTTTCCCAATACAAAAGTTCACCGGGCATGACTTTCCCAATACAAAAGATCACCGGGCATGACTTTCCCAATACAAAAGTTCACCGGGCATGATTTTCCCAGTACAAAAGATCACCGGGCATGACTTTCCCAATACAAAAGTTCACCGGGCATGACTTTCCCAATACAAAAGTTCACCGGGCATAACTTTCCCAATACAAAAGTTCACCGGGCATGACTTTCCCATACAAAAGTTCACCGGGCTTGACTTTCCCAATACAAAAGTTCACCGGGCATGACTTTTCCCATACAAAAGTTCACCGGGCATGACTTTCCCTGTACAAAAGTTCACCGGGCATGACTTTCCCAGTACAAAAGATCACCGGGCATGACTTTTCCAGTACAAAAGTTCACCGGGCATGACTTTCCCAATACAAAAGTTCACCGGGCATGACTTTCCCAATACAAAAGTTCACCGGGCATGACTTTCCCAATACAAAAGTTCACCGGGCATGAATTTTCCCATACAAATGTTCACCGGGCATGACTTTCCCAATACAAAAGTTCACCGGGCATGACTTTCCCTATACAAAAGTTCACCGGGCATGACTTTTCCCATACAAACGTTCACCGGGCATGACTTTCCCAATGCAAAAGTTCACCGGGCATGACTTTCCCAGTACAAAAGATCACCGGGCATGACTTTCCCAATACAAAAGTTGACCGGGCATGACTTTCCCAATACAAAAGTTCACCGGGCATGACTTTCCCAATACAAAAGTTGACCGGGCATGACTTTCCCAGTACAAAAGTTCACCGGGCATGACTTTCCCAGTACAAAAGATCACCGGGCATGACTTTCATAATACAAAAGTTCACCGGGCATGACTTTCCCAATACAAAAGTTGACCGGGCATGACTTTCCCAATACAAAAGATCACCGGGCATGACTTTCCCAATACAAAAGTTCACCGGGCATGACTTTCCCAATACAAAAGATCACCGGGCATGACTTTCTCAATACAAAAGTTCACCGGGCATGACTTTTCCCATACAAACGTTCACCGGGCATGACTTTCCCAATACAAAAGTTCACCGGGTATGACTTTCCCAATACAAAAGTTCACCGGGCATGAGTTTCCCAATACAAAAGTTCACCGGGCATGACTTTCCCAATACAAAAGTTCACCGGGCATGACTTTCCCAGTACAAAAGTTCACCGGGCATGACTTTCCCAATACAAAAGTTCACCGGGCATGACTTTCCCAGTACAAAAGATCACCGGGCATGACTTTCCCAATACAAAAGTTCACCGGGCATGACTTTCCCAATACAAAAGTTCACCGGGCATGACTTTCCCAATACAAAAGTTCACCGGGCATGACTTTCCCAGTACAAAAGATCACCGGGCATGACTTTCCCAATACAAAAGTTGACCGGGCATGACTTTCCCAATACAAAAGTTCACCGGGCATGACTTTCCCAATACAAAAGTTGACCGGGCATGACATTCCCAGTACAAAAGTTCACCGGGCATGACTTTCCCAATACAAAAGTTCACCGCGCATGACTTTCCCAATACAAAAGTTCACCGGGCATGACTTTCCCAGTACAAAAGATCACCGGGCATGACTTTCATAATACAAAAGTTCACCGGGCATGACTTTCCCAATACAAAAGTTGACCGGGCATGACTTTCCCAATACAAAAGATCACCGGGCATGACTTTCCCAATACAAAAGTTCACCGGGCATGACTTTCCCAATACAAAAGATCACCGGGCATGATTTTCTCAATACAAAAGTTCACCGGGCATGACTTTTCCCATACAAACGTTCACCGGGCATGACTTTCCCAATACAAAAGTTCACCGGGCATGACTTTCCCAATACAAAAGTTCACCGGGCATGAGTTTCCCAATACAAAAGTTCACCGGGCATGACTTTCCCAATACAAAAGTTCACCGGGCATGACTTTCCCAGTACAAAAGTTCACCGGGCATGACTTTCCCAATACAAAAGTTCACCGGGCATGACTTTCCCAGTACAAAAGATCACCGGGCATGACTTTCCCAATACAAAAGTTCACCGGGCATGACTTTCCCAATACAAAAGTTCACCGGGCATGACTTTCCCAATACAAAAGTTCACCGGGCATGACTTTCGCATACAAAAGTTCACCGGGCATGACTTTCCCAATACAAAAGTTCACCGGGCATGACTTTTCCCATACAAAAGTTCACCGGGCATGACTTTCCCAGTACAAAAGTTCACCGGGCATGACTTTCCCAGTACAAAAGATCACCGGGCATGACTTTCCCAGTACAAAAGTTCACCGGGCATGACTTTCCCAATACAAAAGTTCACCGGGCATGACTTTCCCAATACAAAAGTTCACCGGGCATGACTTTCCCAATACAAAAGTTCACCGGGCATGACTTTCCCAATACAAAAGTTCACCGGGCATGACTTTCCCAATACAAAAGTTCACCGGGCATTACTTTCCCAATACAAAAGTTCACCGGGCATGATTTTCCCAGTACAAAAGATCACCGGGCATGACTTTCCCAATACAAAAGTTCACCGGGCATGACTTTCCCAGTACAAAAGTTCACCGGGCATGACTTTCCCAGTACAAAAGATCACCGGGCATGACTTTCCCAATACAAAAGTTGACCGGGCATGACTTTCCCAATACAAAAGTTCACCGGGCATGACTTTCCCAATACAAAAGTTCACCGGGCATGACTTTCCCAATATAAAAGTTGACCGGGCATGACTTTCCCAGTACAAAAGTTCACCGGGCATGACTTTTCCAGTACAAAAGTTCACCGGGAATGACTTTCCCAATACAAAAGTTCACCGGGCATGACTTTCCCAATACAAAAGTTCACCGGGCATGACTTTCCCAATACAAAAGTTCACCGGGCATGACTTTCCCAGTACAAAAGATCACCGGGCATGACTTTCCCAATACAAAAGTTCACCGGGCATGACTTTCCCAATACAAAAGTTCACCGGGCATGACTTTCCCAATACAAAAGTTCACCGGGCATGACTTTCCCAATACAAAAGTTCACCGGGCATGACTTTTCCCATACAAAAGTTCACCGGGCATGACTTTCCTAATACAAAAGTTGACCGGGCATGACTTTTCCAGTACAAAAGATCACCGGGCATGAATTTCCCATACAAAAGTTCACCGGGCATGACTTTCCCAGTACAAAAGATCACCGGGCATGACTTTTCCCATACAAAAGTTCACCGGGCATGACTTTCCCAGTACAAAAGATCACCGGGCATGACTTTCCCAATACAAAAGTTGACCGGGCATGACTTTCCCAATACAAAAGTTCACCGGGCATGACTTTTCCCATACAAAAGTTCACCGGGCATGACTTTCCCAATACAAAAGTTCACCGGGCATGACTTTCCCAATACAAAAGATCACCGGGCATGACTTTCCCAATACAAAAGTTCACCGGGCATGACTTTTCCCATACAAAAGTTCACCGGACATGACTTTTCCCATACAAAAGTTCACAAGGCATGACTTTCCCAATACAAAAGTTCACCGGGCATGACTTTCCCAATACAAAAGTTCACCGGGCATGACTTTCCCAATACAAAAGTTCACCGGGCATGACTTTCCCAGTACAAAAGATCATCGGGCATGACTTTCCCAATACAAAAGTTCACCGTGCATGACTTTCCCAGTACAAAAGTTCACCGGGCATGACTTTCCCAGTACAAAAGATCACCGGGCATGACTTTCCCAATACAAAAGTTGACCGGGCATGACTTTCCCAATACAAAAGTTCACCGGGCATGACTTTTCCCATACAAAAGTTCACCGGGCATGACTTTCCCAATACAAAAGTTCACTGGGCATGACTTTCCCAGTACAAAAAATCACCGGGCATGACTTTCCCAATACAAAAGTTCACCGGGCATGACTTTTCCCATACAAAAGTTGACCGGGCATGATTTCCCAATACAAAAGTTCACCGGGCATGACTTTCCCAGTACAAAAGTTCACCGGGCATGACTTTCCCAATACAAAAGTTCACCGGGCATGACTTTCCCAATACAAAAGTTCACCGGGCATGAATTTTCCCATACAAATGTTCACCGGGCATGACTTTCCCAATACAAAAGTTCACCGGGCATGACTTCCCCTATACAAAAGTTCACCGGGCATGACTTTTCCCATACAAACGTTCACCGGGCATGACTTTCCCAATGCAAAAGTTCACCGGGCATGACTTTCCCAGTACAAAAGATCACCGGGCATGACTTTCCCAATACAAAAGTTGACCGGGCATGACTTTCCCAATACAAAAGTTCACCGGGCATGACTTTCCCAATACAAAAGTTGACCGGGCATGACTTTCCCAGTACAAAAGTTCACCGGGCATGACTTTCCCAGTACAAAAGATCACCGGGCATGACTTTCATAATACAAAAGTTCACCGGGCATGACTTTCATAATACAAAAGTTGACCGGGCATGACTTTCCCAATACAAAAGATCACCGGGCATGACTTTCCCAATACAAAAGTTCACCGGGCATGACTTTCCCAATACAAAAGATCACCGGGCATGACTTTCCCAGTACAAAAGTTCACCGGGCATGACTTTCCCAATACAAAAGTTCACCGGGCATGACTTTCCCAGTACAAAAGTTGACCGGGCATGACTTTCCCAATACAAAAGTTCACCGGGCATGACTTTTCCCATACAAAAGTTCACCGGGCATGACTTTTCCCATACAAAAGTTCACCGGGCATGACTTTCCCAATACAAAAGTTGACCGGGCATGACTTTCCCAGTACCAAAGATCACCGGGCATGACTTTCCCAATACAAAAGTTGACCGGGCATGACTTTCACAGTACAAAAGTTCACCGGGCATGACTTTCCCAGTACAAAAGTTCACCGGGCATGACTTTCCCAATACAAAAGTTCACCGGGCATGACTTTCCCAGTACAAAAGATCACCGGGCATGACTTTCCCAATACAAAAGTTCACCGGGCATGACTTTCCCAGTACAAAAGTTCACCGGGCATGACTTTCCCAGTACAAAAGTTCACCGGGCATGACTTTCCCAGTACAAAAGTTCACCGGGCATGACTTTCCCAATACAAAAGTTCACCGGGCATGACTTTCCCAGTACAAAAGATCACCGGGCATGACTTTCCCAATACAAAAGTTCACCGGGCATGACTTTCCCAATACAAAAGTTCACCGGGCATGACTTTCCCAATACAAAAGTTCACCGGGCATGACTTTCCCAATACAAAAGTTCACCGGGCATGAGTTTCCCAATACAAAAGTTCACCGGGCATGACTTTCCCAATACAAAAGTTCACCGGGCATGACTTTCCCAGTACAAAAGTTCACCGGGCATGACTTTCCCAATACAAAAGTTCACCGGGCATGACTTTCCCAGTACAAAAGATCACCGGGCATGACTTTCCCAATACAAAAGTTCACCGGGCATGACTTTCCCAATACAAAAGTTCACCGGGCATGACTTTCCCAATACAAAAGTTCACCGGGCATGACTTTCGCATACAAAAGTTCACCGGGCATGACTTTCCCAATACAAAAGTTCACCGGGCATGACTTTTCCCATACAAAAGTTCACCGGGCATGACTTTCCCAGTACAAAAGTTCACCGGGCATGACTTTCCCAGTACAAAAGATCACCGGGCATGACTTTCCCAGTACAAAAGTTCACCGGGCATGACTTTCCCAATACAAAAGTTCACCGGGCATGACTTTACCAATACAAAAGTTCACCGGGCATGACTTTCCCAATACAAAAGTTCACCGGGCATGACTTTCCCAATACAAAAGTTCACCGGGCATGACTTTCCCAATACAAAAGTTCACCGGGCATTACTTTCCCAATACAAAAGTTCACCGGGCATGATTTTCCCAGTACAAAAGATCACCGGGCATGACTTTCCCAATACAAAAGTTCACCGGGCATGACTTTCCCAGTACAAAAGTTCACCGGGCATGACTTTCCCAGTACAAAAGATCACCGGGCATGACTTTCCCAATACAAAAGTTGACCGGGCATGACTTTCCCAATACAAAAGTTCACCGGGCATGACTTTCCCAATACAAAAGTTCACCGGGCATGACTTTCCCAATATAAAAGTTGACCGGGCATGACTTTCCCAGTACAAAAGTTCACCGGGCATGACTTTTCCAGTACAAAAGTTCACCGGGCATGACTTTCCCAATACAAAAGTTCACCGGGCATGACTTTCCCAATACAAAAGTTCACCGGGCATGACTTTCCCAATACAAAAGTTCACCGGGCATGACTTTCCCAGTACAAAAGATCACCGGGCATGACTTTCCCAATACAAAAGTTCACCGGGCATGACTTTCCCAATACAAAAGTTCACCGGGCATGACTTTCCCAATACAAAAGTTCACCGGGCATGACTTTCCCAATACAAAAGTTCACCGGGCATGACTTTTCCCATACAAAAGTTCACCGGGCATGACTTTCCTAATACAAAAGTTGACCGGGCATGACTTTCCCAGTACAAAAGATCACCGGGCATGAATTTCCCATACAAAAGTTCACCGGGCATGACTTTCCCAGTACAAAAGATCACCGGGCATGACTTTTCCCATACAAAAGTTCACCGGGCATGACTTTCCCAGTACAAAAGATCACCGGGCATGACTTTCCCAATACAAAAGTTGACCGGGCATGACTTTCCCAATACAAAAGTTCACCGGGCATGACTTTTCCCATACAAAAGTTCACCGGGCATGACTTTCCCAATACAAAAGTTCACCGGGCATGACTTTCCCAGTACAAAAGATCACCGGGCATGACTTTCCCAATACAAAAGTTCACCGGGCATGACTTTTCCCATACAAAAGTTCACCGGACATGACTTTTCCCATACAAAAGTTCACCAGGCATGACTTTCCCAATACAAAAGTTCGCCGGGCATGACTCTCCCAATACAAAAGTTCACCGGGCATGACTTTCCCAATACAAAAGTTCACCGGGCATGACTTTCCCAGTACAAAAGATCATCGGGCATGACTTTCCCAATACAAAAGTTCACCGTGCATGACTTTCCCAGTACAAAAGTTCACCGGGCATGACTTTCCCAGTACAAAAGATCACCGGGCATGACTTTCCCAATACAAAAGTTGACCGGGCATGACTTTCCCAATACAAAAGTTCACCGGGCATGACTTTTCCCATACAAAAGTTCACCGGGCATGACTTTCCCAATACAAAAGTTCACTGGGCATGACTTTCCCAGTACAAAAGATCACCGGGCATGACTTTCCCAATACAAAAGTTCACCGGGCATGACTTTTCCCATACAAAAGTTCACCGGGCATGACTTTTCCCATACAAAAGTTCACCGGGCATGACTTTCCCAATACAAAAGTTCACCGGGCATGACTTTCCCAATACAAAAGTTCACCGGGCATGACTTTCCCAATACAAAAGTTCACCGGGCATGACTTTCCCAGTACAAAAGATCACCGGGCATGACTTTCCCAATACAAAAGTTCACCGGGCATGACTTTCCCAGTACAAAAGTTCACCGGGCATGACTTTCCCAGTACAAAAGATCACCGGGCATGACTTTCCCAATACAAAAGTTGACCGGGCATGACTTTCCCAATACAAAAGTTCACCGGCCATGACTTTTCCCATACAAAAGTTCACCGGGCATGACTTTCCCAATACAAAAGTTCACCGGGCATGACTTTCCCAGTACAAAAGATCACCGGGCATGACTTTCCCAATACAAAAGTTCACCGGGCATGACTTTTCCCATACAAAAGTTCACCGGGCATGACTTTTCCCATACAAAAGTTCACCGGGCATGACTTTTCCCATACAAAAGTTCACCGGGCATGACTTTCCCAATACAAAAGATCACCGGGCATGACTTTTCCCATACAAAAGTTGACCGGGCATGACTTTCCCAATACAAAAGTTCACCGGGCATGACTTTTCCCATACAAAAGTTGACCGGGCATGACTTTCCCAATACAAAAGTTGACCGGGCATGACTTTCCCAATACAAAAGTTCACCGGGCATGACTTTCCCAATACAAAAGTTGACCGGGCATGACTTTCCCAATACAAAAGTTCACCGGGCATGACTTTTCCCATACAAAAGTTCACCGGGCATGACTTTTCCCATACAAAAGTTCACCGGGCATGACTTTCCCAATACAAAAGTTGACCGGGCATGACTTTCCCAGTACCAAAGATCACCGGGCATGACTTTCCCAATACAAAAGTTGACCGGGCATGACTTTCACAGTACAAAAGTTCACCGGGCATGACTTTCCCAGTACAAAAGTTCACCGGGCATGACTTTCCCAATACAAAAGTTCACCGGGCATGACTTTCCCAGTACAAAAGATCACCGGGCATGACTTTCCCAATACAAAAGTTCACCGGGCATGACTTTCCCAGTACAAAAGTTCACCGGGCATGACTTTCCCAGTACAAAAGTTCACCGGGCATGACTTTCCCAGTACAAAAGTTCACCGGGCATGACTTTCCCAATACAAAAGTTCACCGGGCATGACTTTCCCAGTACAAAAGATCACCGGGCATGACTTTCCCAATACAAAAGTTCACCGGGCATGACTTTCCCAATACAAAAGTTCACCGGGCATGACTTTCCCAATACAAAAGTTCACCGGGCATGACTTTCCCAATACAAAAGTTCACCGGGCATGACTTTTCCCATACAAAAGTTCACCGGGCATGACTTTCCTAATACAAAAGTTGACCGGGCATGACTTTCCCAGTACAAAAGATCACCGGGCATGACTTTTCCCATACAAAAGTTCACCGGGCATGACTTTCCCAGTACAAAAGATCACCGGGCATGACTTTTCCCATACAAAAGTTCACCGGGCATGACTTTCCCAGTACAAAAGATCACCGGGCATGACTTTCCCAATACAAAAGTTGACCGGGCATGACTTTCCCAATACAAAAGTTCACCGGGCATGACTTTTCCCATACAAAAGTTCACCGGGCATGACTTTCCCAATACAAAAGTTCACCGGGCATGACTTTCCCAGTACAAAAGATCACCGGGCATGACTTTCCCAATACAAAGTTCACCGGGCATGACTTTTCCCATACAAAAGTTCACCGGGCATGACTTTTCCCATACAAAAGTTCACCGGGCATGACTTTCCCAATACAAAAGTTCACCGGGCATGACTTTCCCAGTACAAAAGTTCACCGGGCATGACTTTCCCAATACAAAAGTTCACCGGGCATGACTTTCCCAGTACAAAAGATCATCGGGCATGACTTTCCCAATACAAAAGTTCACCGTGCATGACTTTCCCAGTACAAAAGTTCACCGGGCATGACTTTCCCAGTACAAAAGATCACCGGGCATGACTTTCCCAATACAAAAGTTGACCGGGCATGACTTTCCCAATACAAAAGTTCACCGGGCATGACTTTTCCCATACAAAAGTTCACCGGGCATGACTTTCCCAATACAAAACTTCACGGGGCATGACTTTCCCAATACAAAAGTTCACCGGGCATGACTTTCCCAATACAAAAGTTCACCGGGCATGACTTTCCCAGAACAAAAGATCACCGGGCATGACTTTCCCAATACAAAAGTTCACCGGGCATGACTTTCCCAATACAAAAGTTCACCGGGCATGACTTTCCCAGTACAAAAGTTGACCGGGCATGACTTTCCCAGTACAAAAGTTCACCGGGCATGACTTCCCAATACAAAAGTTCACCGGGCATGACTTTCCCAGTACAAAAGATCACCGGGCATGACATTCCCAGTACAAAAGATCACCGGGCATGACTTTTCCCATACAAAAGTTGACCGGGCATGACTTTCCCAATACAAAAGTTCACCGGGCATGACTTTTCCCATACAAAAGTTGACCGGGCATGACTTTCCCAATACAAAAGTTGACCGGGCAGGACTTTCCCAATACAAAAGTTCACCGGGCATGACTTTTCCCATACAAAAGTTCACCGGGCATGACTTTCCCATACAAAAGTTCACCGGGCATGACTTTCCCAATACAAAAGTTGACCGGGCATGACTTTCCCAATACAAAAGTTCACCGGGCATGACTTTTCCCATACAAAAGTTCACCGGGCATGACTTTTCCCATACAAATGTTCACCGGGCATGACTTTCCCAATACAAAAGTTCACCGGGCATGATTTTTCCCATACAAAAGTTCACCGGGCATGACTTTTGCCAGACAAATGTTCACCGGGCATGACTTTCCCAGTACAAAAGTTGACCGGGCATGACTTTCCCAATACAAAAGTTCACCGGGCATGACTTTTCCCATACAAAAGTTCACCGGGCATGACTTTTCCCATACAAAAGTTCACCGGGCATGACTTTCCCAATACAAAAGTTGACCGGGCATGACTTTCCCAGTACCAAAGATCACCGGGCATGACTTTCCCAATACAAAAGTTGACCGTGCATGACTTTCACAGTACAAAAGTTCACCGGGCATGACTTTCCCAGTACAAAAGTTCACCGGGCATGACTTTCCCAATACAAAAGTTCACCGGGCATGACTTTCCCAGTACAAAAGATCACCGGGCATGGCTTTCCCAATACAAAAGTTCACCGGGCATGACTTTCCCAGTACAAAAGTTCACCGGGCATGACTTTCCCAGTACAAAAGATCACCGGGCATGACTTTCCCAATACAAAAGTTGACCGGGCATGACTTTCCCAGTACAAAAGTTCACCGGGCATGACTTTCCCAATACAAAAGTTCACCGGGCATGACTTTCCCAATACAAAAGTTCACCGGGCATGACTTTCCCAATACAAAAGTTCACCGGGCATGACTTTCCCAGAACAAAAGATCACCGGGCATGACTTTCCCAATACAAAAGTTCACCGGGCATGACTTTCCCAATACAAAAGTTCACCGGGCATGACTTTCCCAGTACAAAAGTTGACCGGGCATGACTTTCCCAGTACAAAAGTTCACCGGGCATGACTTTCCCAGTACAAAAGTTCACCGGGCATGACTTTCCCAATACAAAAGTTCACCGGGCATGACTTTCCCAATACAAAAGTTCACCGGGCATGACTTTCCCAATACAAAAGTTCACCGGGCATGACTTTCCCAGTACAAAAGTTCACCGGGCATGACTTTCCCAATACAAAAGTTCACCGGGCATGACTTTCCCAGTACAAAAGATCACCGGGCATGACTTTCCCAATACAAAAGTTCACCGGGCATGACTTTCCCAATACAAAAGTTCACCGGGCATGACTTTCCCAATACAAAAGTTCACCGGGCATGACTTTCCCAATACAAAAGTTCACCGGGCATGACTTTCCCAAAACAAAAGTTCACTGGGCATGACTTTCCCAATACAAAAGTTCACCGGGCATGACTTTCCGAATACAAAAGTTCACCGGGCATGACTTTCCCAGTACAAAAGATCACCGGGCATGACTTTCCCAATACAAAAGTTCACCGGTCATGACTTTCCCAATACAAAAGTTCACCGGGCATGACTTTTCCCATACAAAAGTTCACCGGGCATGACTTTCCCAGTACAAAAGTTCACCGGGCATGACTTTCCCAGTACAAAAGATCACCGGGCATGACTTTCCCAGTACAAAAGATCACCGGGCATGACTTTCCCAATACAAAAGTTCACCGAGCATGACTTTCCCAATACAAAAGTTCACCGGGCATGACTTTCCCAATACAAAAGTTCACCGGGCATGACGTTCCCAATACAAAAGTTCACCGGGCATGACTTTCCCAATACAAAAGTTCAACGGGCATGACTTTCCCAATACAAAAGTTCACCGGGCATGACGTTCTCAGTACAAAAGATCACCGGGCATGACTTTCCCAATACACCGGGCATGACTTTCCCAGTACAAAAGTTCACCGGGCATGACTTTCCCAGTACAAAAGATCACCGGACATGACTTTCCCAATATAAAAGTTGACCGGGCATGACTTTCCCAATACAAAAGTTCACCGGGCATGACTTTTCCCATACAAAAGTTCAGCGGGCATGACTTTCCCAATACAAAAGTTCAACGGGCATGACTTTCCCAGTACAAAAGATCACCGGGCATGACTTTCCCAATACAAAAGTTCACCGGGCATGACTTTCCCAGTACCAAAGATCACCGGTCATGAATTTCCCAATACAAAAGTTGACCGGGCATGACTTTCACAGTACAAAAGTTCACTGGGCATGACTTTCCCAATACAAAAGTTCACCGGGCATGACTTTCCCAATACAAAAGTTCACCGGGCATGACGTTCCCAATACAAAAGTTCACCGGGCATGACTTTCCCAATACAAAAGTTCACCGGGCATGACTTTCCCCAGCAAAATTTGACGGAAGGGGTTCTTTGCGATGACGTGATTTCATTTCATCTTTTGCATTGGTTCAAAGGAAGTCGTGAAAGATCCGATCTTTTCATTAGGATTTGAACCAATGCAAAGGAAGTCGTGAAAGATCCGATCTTTTCATTAGGATTTGAACCAATGCAAAGGAAGTCGTGAAAGATCCGATCTTTTCATCAGCATTTGTACCCATTCCATCGATCCAATAGAGATGATGTTTGTGTTTTTATTTACACACCTGTTTATTTTCATTTTGGTATGTTCCAGTACTGCAAAAATCTACTAATTTTTACTATTTTTTCCGATAACATAAAGGAAAAATTGTTATCGTAGTAAAAATAAGTAGATTCTTGCAGTTTCTGGAACAGACCAAAGTTGTTAGAACTGTCGTCGTGATGTTGTCTTACATTTCCTGCATATAAAACAACTAAAACTTCTAAACAATTGGTATTATATGAAGTCCCAACCATCGAGCTAAAAATAGAATCGGACTGCACACATTGCTATTTTAAAAGTTCCCTTGTCTGTTCTAAATCTGACATAGAATGAAATAAATCAAATCTCGCTTCTTGGAATTTGAAAAAAAGTCCGAAACGAAAAGGAACAAGAATCTGAAAATAAAGAAGAAACTACTTTTGGAAAGAAACAATTAAAAATAAATTAATTAAGCATAAATGGTATTTTCCATAAAAAGTCTCTCCTCCCCGTTCTTTACATTTTGTTCTTAGAGATCCCTAAAGCAAGCCGGGTTGTAGATCCCTACATATTTCCGTCACTAAACAAAAGAGTATAAATTACCAAAATGTTGTTATAAAATAACAAAATTATAAAATAAAAGTAATTTACGAAATAAAAATACTTAAAGGAGTGCATTTGGAGTCCATGTCGAAATCTGAACTGGTGATGGGAAGATAATTGAAAAAACCTTTTGTAAGATGAAAGAATATCAGTTGCGGAGAACGGAGGAAGTAATCTTTTGCGTTGCAGCGGTGGTGATTACATTGCAATTTTGGATGTAAACTTTTGAAAAACTAAACTGATAAATTAATTGTAGTTATTTCATGAATTCGTTTGAATTAATAAAGAGTTTTGTTTTTCATGAAAACCATATTTCAATACAGCATTTCCATTTTCCAAACAAGACATGAAAATTTCATGCCAAGGGGTTGGTGAAAATGACATGCCAAAGCATTGGTTAAAATGACATGTCAAAGCATGGGTGAAAATGACGTGTCAAAGCATTGGTAAAAATGACATGTCAAAGCATTGGTGGAAATGACATGTCAACGCATTGGTTAAAATGACATGCTTAGGATCCAGAAAAGAACGTCATCTTTTGGGGTCCACGCTCATATAAAATTCATCGATGAAGATGCTAAAAAGATGACATGCTAGATCACTTGCACCCATGATTGAATGTCATCTTTGGCATCGAACATTTTGCTGGGTTCCCAATACAAAAGTTCACCGGGCATGACTTTCCCAGTACAAAAGATCACCGGGCATGACTTTCCCAATACAAAAGTTCACCGGGCATGACTTTCCCAGTACAAAAGTTCACCGGGCATGACTTTCCCAGTACAAAAGATCACCGGGCATGACTTTCCCAATATAAAAGTTGACCGGGCATGACTTTCCCAATACAAAAGTTCCATTACAAGTTTTCCCATACAAAAGTTCAGCGGGCATGACTTTCCCAATACAAAAGTTCAACGGGCATGACTTTCCCAGTACAAAAGATCACCGGGCATGACTTTCCCAATACAAAAGTTCACCGGGCATGACTTTCCCAGTACCAAAGATCACCGGTCATGAATTTCCCAATACAAAAGTTGACCGGGCATGACTTTCACAGTACAAATGTTCACCGGGCATGACTTTCCCAGTACAAAAGTTCACCGGGCATGACATTCCCAATACAAAAGTTCACCGGGCATGACTTTCCCAGTACAAAAGTTCACCGGGCATGACTTTCCCAATAAAAAAGTTCACCGGGCATGACTTTCCCAATACAAAAGTTCACCGGGCATGACTTTTCCCATACAAAAGTTCACCGGGCATGACTTTCCCAGTACAAAAGATCACCGGGCATGACTTTCCCAATACAAAAGTTCACCGGGCATGACTTTCCCAATACAAAAGTTCACCGGGCATGACTTTCCCAATACAAAAGTTGACCGGGCATGACTTTCCCAGTACAAAAGTTCACCGGGCATGACTTTCCCAGTACAAAAGATCACCGGGCATGACTTTCCCAATACAAAAGTTCACCGGGCATGACTTTTCCCATACAAAAGTTCACCGGGCATGACTTTTCCCATACAAAAGTTCACCGGGCATGACTTTCCCAATACAAAAGTTCACCGGGCATGACTTTCCCAATACAAAAGTTCACCGGGCATGACTTTTCCCATACAAAAGTTCACCGGGCATGAATTTCCCAATACAAAAGTTGACCGGGCATGACTTTCACAGTACAAAAGTTCACCGGGCATGACTTTCCCAGTACAAAAGTTCACCGGGCATGACATTCCCAATACAAAAGTTCACCGGGCATGACTTTCCCAGTACAAAAGTTCACCGGGCATGACTTTCCCAATACAAACGTTCACCGGGCATGACTTTCCCAATACAAAAGTTCACCGGGCATGACTTTTCCCACACAAAAGTTCACCGGGCATGACTTTCCCAGTACAAAAGATCACCGGGCATGACTTTCCCAATACAAAAGTTCACCGGGCATGACTTTCCCAATACAAAAGTTCACCGGGCATGACTTTCCCAATACAAAAGTTCACCGGGCATGACTTTCCCAATACAAAAGTTCAGCGGGCATGACTTTCCCAATACAAAAGTTCACCGGGCATGACTTTCCCAATACAAAAGTTCACCGGGCATGACTTTCCCAATACAAAAGTTCACCGGGCATGACTTTCCCAATACAAAGTTCACCGGGCATGACTTTCCCAGTACAAAAGATCACCGGGCATGACTTTCCCAATATAAAAGTTGACCGGGCATGACTTTCCCAGTACCAAAGATCACCGGGCATGACTTTCCCAATACAAAAGTTGACCGGGCATGACTTTCACAGTACAAAAGTTCACCGGGCATGACTTTCCCAGTACAAAAGTTCACCGGGCATGACTTTCCCAATACAAAAGTTCACCGGGCATGACTTTCCCAGTACAAAAGTTCACCGGGCATGACTTTCCCAATACAAAAGTTCACCGGGCATGACTTTCCCAATACAAAAGTTCACCGGGCATGACTTTTCTCATACAAAAGTTCACCGGGCATGACTTTCCCAGTACAAAAGATCACAGGGCATGACTTTCCCAATACAAAAGTTCACCGGGCATGACTTTCCCAATACAAAAGTTCACCGGGCATGACTTTCCCAATACAAAAGTTCACCGGGCATGACTTTCCCAGTACAAAAGTTCACCGGGCATGACTTTCCCAGTACAAAAGTTCACCGGGCATGACTTTCCCAATACAAAAGTTCACCGGGCATGACTTTCCCAATACAAAAGTTCACCGGGCATGACTTTCCCAATACAAAAGTTCACCGGGCATGACTTTCCCAATACAAAAGATCACCGGGCATGACTTTCCCAATACAAAAGTTCACCGGGCATGACTTTTCCCATACAAAAGTTCACCGGGCATGACTTTCCCAATACAAAAGTTCACCGGGCATGACTTTCCCAGTACAAAAGTTCACCGGGCATGACTTTCCCAATACAAAAGTTCACCGGGCATGACTTTCCCAATACAAAAGTTCACCGGGCATGACTTTTCTCATACAAAAGTTCACCGGGCATGACTTTCCCAGTACAAAAGATCACAGGGCATGACTTTCCCAATACAAAAGTTCACCGGGCATGACTTTCCCAATACAAAAGTTCACCGGGCATGACTTTCCCAATACAAAAGTTCACCGGGCATGACTTTCCCAATACAAAAGTTCACCGGGCATGACTTTCCCAATACAAAAGTTCACCGGGCATGACTTTCCCAGTACAAAAGTTCACCGAGCATGACTTTCCCAGTACAAAAGTTCACCGGGCATGACTTTCCCAATACAAAAGTTCACCGGGCATGACTTTCCCAGTACAAAAGTTCACCGGACATGACTTTCCCAATACAAGAGATCACCGGGCATGACTTTTCCCATACAAAAGTTCACCGGGCATGACTTTCCCAATACAAAAGTTCACCGGGCATGACTTTCCCAATACAAAAGTTCACCGGGCATGACTTTCCCAGTACAAAAGTTCACCGGGCATGACTTTCCCAATACAAAAGTTCACCGGGCATGACTTTCCCAATACAAAAGTTCACCGGGCATGACTTTCCCAGTACAAAAGTTTACCGGGCATGACTTTCCTAATACAAAAGTTGACCGGGCATGACTTTCCCAATACAAAAGTTCACCGGGCATGACTTTCCCAGTACAAAAGTTCACCGGGCATGACTTTCCTAATACAAAAGTTCACCGGGCATGACTTTCCCAATACAAAAGTTCACCGGGCATGACTTTCTCAATACAAAAGTTCATCGGGCATGACTTTCCCAATACAAAAGTTCACCGGGCATGACTTTCCCAATACAAAAGTTCACCGGGCATGACTTTCCCAATACAAAAGTTCACCGGGCATTACTTTCCCAGTACAAAAGTTCACCGGGCATGACTTTCCCAGTACAAAAGTTCACCGGGCATGACTTTCCCAATACAAAAGTTCACCGGGCATGACTTTCCCAGTACAAAAGTTCACCGGGCATGACTTTCCCAATACAAAAGTTCACCGGGCATGACTTTCCCAATACAAAAGTTGACCGGGCATGACTTTCCCAATACAAAAGTTGACCGGGCATGACTTTCCCAGTACAAAAGTTCACCGGGCATGACTTTCCCAGTACAAAAGATCACCGGGCATGACTTTCCCAATACAAAAGTTCACCGGGCATGACTTTCCCAAAACAAAAGTTCACCGGGCATGACTTTTCCCATACAAAAGTTCACCGGGCATGACTTTCCCAATACAAAAGTTCACCGGACATGACTTTCCCAATACAAAAGTTCACCGGGCATGACTTTCCCAATACAAAAGTTCACCGGGCATGACTTTCCCAATACAAAAGTTCACCGGGCATGACTTTTCCCATACAAAAGTTCACCGGGCATGACTTTCCTAATACAAAAGTTGACCGGGCATGACTTTCCCAGTACAAAAGATCATCGGGCATGACCTTTCCCATACAAAAGTTCACCGGGCATGACTTTCCCAGTACAAAAGATCACCGGGCATGACTTTTCCCATACAAAAGTTCACCGGGCATGACTTTCCCAGTACAAAAGATCACCGGGCATGACTTTCCCAATACAAAAGTTGACCGGGCATGACTTTCCCAATACAAAAGTTCACCGGGCATGACTTTTCCCATACAAAAGTTCACCGGGCATGACTTTCCCAATACAAAAGTTCACCGGGCATGACTTTCCCAGTACAAAAGATCACCGGGTATGACTTTCCCAATACAAAAGTTCACCGGGCATGATTTTCCCATACAAAAGTTCACCGGGCATGACTTTTCCCATACACAAGTTCACCGGGCATGACTTTCCCAATACAAAAGTTCACCGGGCATGACTTTCCCAATACAAAAGTTCACCGGGCATGACTTTCCCAGTACAAAAGATCACCGGGCATGACTTTCCCAATACAAAAGTTCACCGGGCATGACTTTCCCAGTACAAAAGTTCACCGGGCATGACTTTCCCAGTACAAAAGATCACCGGGCATGACTTTCCCAATACAAAAGTTGACCGGGCATGACTTTCCCAATACAAAAGTTCACCGGGCATGACTTTTCCCATACAAAAGTTCACCGGGCATGACTTTCCCAATACAAAAGTTCACCGGACATGACTTTCCCAGTACAAAAGATCACCGGGCATGACTTTCCCAATACAAAAGTTCACCGGGCATGACTTTCCCAATACAAAAGTTCACCGGGCATGACTTTCCCAATACAAAAGTTCACCGGGCATGACTTTCCCATACAAAAGTTCACCGGGCATGACTTTTCCCATACAAAAGTTCACCGGGCATGACTTTCCCAATACGAAAGTTCACCGGGCATGACTTTCCCAGTACAAAAGATCACCGGGCATGTCTTTTCCCATACAAAAGTTGACCGGGCATGACTTTCCCAGTACAAAAGATCACCGGGCATGACTTTCCCAATACAAAAGTTCACCGGGCATGACTTTCCCAAAACAAAAGTTCACCGGGCATGACTTTTCCCATACAAAAGTTCACCGGGCATGACTTTCCCAATACAAAAGTTCACCGGACATGACTTTCCCAATACAAAAGTTCACCGGGCATGACTTTCCCAATACAAAAGTTCACCGGGCATGACTTTCCCAATACAAAAGTTCACCGGGCATGACTTTTCCCATACAAAAGTTCACCGGGCATGACTTTCCTAATACAAAAGTTGACCGGGCATGACTTTCCCAGTACAAAAGATCACCGGGCATGACCTTTCCCATACAAAAGTTCACCGGGCATGACTTTCCCAGTACAAAAGATCACCGGGCATGACTTTTCCCATACAAAAGTTCACCGGGCATGACTTTCCCAGTACAAAAGATCACCGGGCATGACTTTCCCAATACAAAAGTTGACCGGGCATGACTTTCCCAATACAAAAGTTCACCGGGCATGACTTTTCCCATACAAAAGTTCACCGGGCATGACTTTCCCAATACAAAAGTTCACCGGGCATGACTTTCCCAGTACAAAAGATCACCGGGCATGACTTTCCCAATACAAAAGTTCACCGGGCATGATTTTCCCATACAAAAGTTCACCGGGCATGACTTTTCCCATACACAAGTTCACCGGGCATGACTTTCCCAATACAAAAGTTCACCGGGCATGACTTTCCCAATACAAAAGTTCACCGGGCATGACTTTCCCAGTACAAAAGATCACCGGGCATGACTTTCCCAATACAAAAGTTCACCGGGCATGACTTTCCCAGTACAAAAGTTCACCGGGCATGACTTTCCCAGTACAAAAGATCACCGGGCATGACTTTCCCAATACAAAAGTTGACCGGGCATGACTTTCCCAATACAAAAGTTCACCGGGCATGACTTTTCCCATACAAAAGTTCACCGGGCATGACTTTCCCAATACAAAAGTTCACCGGACATGACTTTCCCAGTACAAAAGATCACCGGGCATGACTTTCCCAATACAAAAGTTCACCGGGCATGACTTTCCCAATACAAAAGTTCACCGGGCATGACTTTCCCAATACAAAAGTTCACCGGGCATGACTTTCCCATACAAAAGTTCACCGGGCATGACTTTTCCCATACAAAAGTTCACCGGGCATGACTTTCCCAATACGAAAGTTCACCGGGCATGACTTTCCCAGTACAAAAGATCACCGGGCATGTCTTTTCCCATACAAAAGTTGACCGGGCATGACTTTCCCAATACAAAAGTTCACCGGGCATGACTTTTCCCATACAAAAGTTGACCGGGCATGACTTTCCCAATACAAAAGTTGACCGGGCATGACTTTCCCAATACAAAAGTTCACCGGGCATGACTTTTCCCATACAAAAGTTCACCGGGCATGACCTTCCCAATACAAAAGTTGACCGGGCATGACTTTCCCAATACAAAAGTTCACCGGGCATGACTTTTCCCATACAAAAGTTCACCGGGCATGACTTTTCCCATACAAATGTTCACCGGGCATGACTTTCCCAATACAAAAGTTCACCGGGCATGACTTTTCCCATACAAAAGTTCACCGGGCATGACTTTCCCAATACAAAAGTTCACCGGGCATGACTTTCCCAATACAAAAGTTGACCGGGCATGACTTTCCCAATACAAAAGTTCACCGGGCATGACTTTCCCAATACAAAAGTTCACCGGGCATGACTTTCCCAATACAAAAGTTGACCGGGCATGACTTTCCCAATACAAAAGTTCACCGGGCATGACTTTTCCAATACAAAAGTTGAACGGGCATGACTTTCCCAATACAAAAGTTCACCGGGCATGACTTTCCCAGTACAAAAGATCACCGGGCATGACTTTCCCAATACAAAAGTTCACCGCGCATGACTTTCCCAATACAAAAGTTCACCGGGCATGACTTTTCCAATACAAAAGTTGACCGGGCATGACTTTCCCAATACAAAAGTTCACCGGGCATGACTTTCCCAATACAAAAGTTGACCGGGCATGACTTTCCCAATACAAAAGTTCACCGGGCATGACTTTCGCAATAAAAAAGTTCACCGGGCATGACTTTCCCAATTCAAAAGTTGACCGGGCATGACTTTCCCAATACAAAAGTTCACCGGGCATGACTTTCCCAATACAAAAGTTCACCGGGCATGACTTTCCCAATACAAAAGTTCACCGGGCATGACTTTCCCAGTACAAAAGTTCACCGGGCATGACTTTCCCAATACAAAAGTTCACCGGGCATGACTTTTCCCATACAAAAGATCACCGGGCATGACTTTTCCCATACAAAAGTTCACCGGGCATGACTTTCCTAATACAAAAGTTGACCGGGCATGACTTTCCCAATACAAAAGTTCACCGGGCATGACTTTTCCCATACAAAAGTTGACCGGGCATGACTTTCCCAATACAAAAGTTCACCGGGCATGACTTTCCCAATACAAAAGTTCACCGGGCATGACTTTCCCAATACAAAAGTTCACCGGGCATGACTTTCCCAATACAAAAGTTCACCGGGCATGACTTTCCCAATACAAAAGTTCACCGGGCATGACTTTCCCAGTACTAAAGTTCACCGGGCATGATTTTCCCAATACAAAAGTTGACCGGGCATGACTTTTCCCATACAAAAGTTGACCGGGCATGACTTTCCCAATACAAAAATTCACCGGGAATGACTTTTCCCATACAAAAGTTGACCGGGCATGACTTTCCCAATACAAAAGTTGACCGGGCATGACTTTCCCAGTACAAAAGTTCACCGGGCATGACTTTCCCAGTACAAAAGTTGACCAGGCATGACTTTCCCAATACAAAAGTTCACCGGGCATGACTTTTCCCATACAAAAGTTGACCGGGCATGACTTTCCCAATACAAAAGTTCACCGGGCATGACTTTCCCAATACAAAAGTTGACCGGGCATGACTTTCCCAGTACAAAAGTTCACCGGGCATGACTTTCCCAGTACAAAAGTTCACCAGGCATGACTTTCCCAGTACAAAAGTTCACCGGGCATGACTTTCCCAGTACAAAAGTTCACCGGGCATGACTTTCCCAATACAAAAGTTGACCGGGCATGACTTTTCCCATACAAAAGTTGACCGGGCATGACTTTCCCAATTCAAAAGTTCACCGGGCATGACTTTCCCAATACAAAAGTTGACCGGGCATGACTTTCCCAGTACAAAAGTTCACCGGGCATGACTTTCCCAGTACAAAAGTTCACCAGGCATGACTTTCCCAATACAAAAGTTCACCGGGCATGACTTTCCCAATACAAAAGTTCACCGGGCATGACTTTCCCAATACAAAAGTTCACCGGGCATGACTTCCCCAATACAAAAGTTCACCGGGCATGACTTTCCCAATACAAAAGTTCACCGGGCATGACTTTCCCAGTACAAAAGTTCACCGTGCATGACTTTCCCAATACAAAAGTTGACCGGGCATGACTTTTCCCATACAAAAGTTCACCGGGCATGACTTTCCCAATACAAAAGTTCACCGGGCATGACTTTCCCAATACAAAAGTTCACCGGGCATGACTTTCCCAATACAAAAGTTCACCGGGCATGACTTTCCCAATACAAAAGTTGACCGGGCACGACTTTCCCAATACAAAAGTTCACCGGGCATGACTTTCCCATACAAAAGTTCACCGGGCATGTCTTTCCCAATACAAAAGTTCACCGGGCATGACTTTCCCAATACAAAAGTTCACCGAGCATGACTTTCCCAATACAAAAGTTGACCGGGCATGACTTTCCCAGTACAAAATTTCACCGGGCATGACTTTCCAAATACAAAAGTTCACCGGGCATGACTTTCCCAGTACAAAAGTTCACCGGGCATGACTTTCCCAATACAAAAGTTCACCGGGCATGACTTTTCCCATACAAAAGTTCACCGGGCATGACTTTCCCAGTACAAAAGATCACCGGGCATGACTTTCCCAGTACAAAAGATCACCGGGCATAACTTTTCCCATACAAAAGTTGACCGGGCATGACTTTCCCACTACAAAAGATCACCGGGCATGACTTTTCCCATACAAAAGTTCACCGGGCATGACTTTCCCAATACAAAAGTTGACCCGGCATGACTTTCCCAGTACAAAAGATCACCGGGCATGACTTTTCCCATACAAAAGTTCACCGGGCATGACTTTTCCCATACAAAAGTTCACCGGGCATAACTTTCCCAGTACAAAAGATCACCGGGCATGACTTTCCCAATACAAAAGTTCACCGGGCATGACTTTCCCAATACAAAAGTTCACCGGGCATGACTTTTTCCATACAAAAGTTCACCGGGCATGACTTTCCCAGTACAAAAGATCACAGGGCATGACTTTCCCAATACAAAAGTTCACCGGGCATGACTTTCCAAATACAAAAGTTCACCGGGCATGACTTTCCCAGTACAAAAGTTCACCGGGCATGACTTTCCCAATACAAAAGTTCACCGGGCATGACTTTTCCCATACAAAAGTTCACCGGGCATGACTTTCCCAGTACAAAAGATCACCGGGCATGACTTTCCCAATACAAAAGTTCACCGGGCATGACTTTCCCAATACAAAAGTTCACCGGGCATGACTTTCCCAATACAAAAGTTCACCGGGCATGACTTTCCCAGTACAAAAGTTCACCGGGCATGACTTTCCCAATACAAAAGTTCACCGGGCATGACTTTTCCCATACAAAAGTTCACCGGGCATGACTTTCCCAGTACAAAAGTTCACCGGGCATGACTTTCCTAATACAAAAGTTGACCGGGCATGACTTTCCCAATACAAAAGTTGACCGGGCATGACTTTCCCAATACAAAAGTTCACCGGGCATGACTTTTCCCATACAAAAGTTGACCGGGCATGACTTTCCCAATACAAAAGTTGACCGGGCATGACTTTCCCAATACAAAAGTTGACCGGGCATGACTTTCCCAGTACAAAAGATCACCGGGCATGACTTTCCCAATACAAAAGTTCACCGGGCATGACTTTCCCAATACAAAAGTTCACCGGGCATGACTTTCCCAATACAAAAGTTCACCGGGCATGACTTTCCCAATACAAAAGTTCACCGGGCATGACTTTCCCAATACAAAAGTTGACCGGGCATGACTTTCCCAATACAAAAGTTCACCGGGCATGACTTTCCCAATACAAAAGTTGACCGGGCATGACTTTCCCAATACAAAAGTTCACCGGGCATGACTTTCCCAATACAAAAGTTGACCGGGCATGACTTTCCCAGTACAAAAGATCACCGGGCATGACTTTCCCAATACAAAAGTTCACCGGGCATGACTTTCCCAATACAAAAGTTCACCGGGCATGACTTTCCCAATACAAAAGTTGACCGGGCATGACTTTCCCAGTACAAAAGTTCACCGGGCATGACTTTCCCAGTACAAAAGATCACCGGGCATGACTTTTCCCATACAAAAGTTCACCGGGCATGACTTTCCCAATACAAAAGTTCACCGGGCATGACTTTCCCAATACAAAAGTTCACCGGGCATGACTTTCCCAGTACAAAAGTTCACCGGGCATGACTTTCCCAGTACAAAAGTTCACCGGGCATGACTTTCCCAATACAAAAGTTCACCGGGCATGACTTTTCCCATACAAAAGTTCACCGGGCATGACTTTCCCAGTACAAAAGGTCACAGGGCATGACTTTCCCAATACAAAAGTTCACCGGGCATGACTTTCCCAATACAAAAGTTCACCGGGCATGACTTTCCCAGTACAAAAGTTCACCGGGCATGACTTTCCCAATACAAAAGTTCACCGGGCATAACTTTTCCCATACAAAAGTTCACCGGGCATGACTTTCCCAGTACAAAAGATCACCGGGCATGACTTTCCCAATACAAAAGTTCACCGGGCATGACTTTCCCAATACAAAAGTTCACCGGGCATGACTTTTCCAATACAAAAGTTCACCGGGCATGACTTTTCCCATACAAAAGTTGACCGGGCATGACTTTCCCAGTACAAAAGATCACCGGGCATGACTTTTCCCATACAAAAGTTCACCGGGCATGACTTTCCCAGTACAAAAGATCACCGGGCATGACTTTCCCAATACAAAAGTTCACCGGGCATGACTTTCCCAATACAAAAGTTGACCGGGCATGACTTTCCCAATACAAAAGTTCACCGGGCATGACTTTCCCAGTACAAAAGATCACCGGGCATGACTTTCCCAGTACAAAAGTTCACCGGGCATGACTTTCCTAATACAAAAGTTGACCGGGCATGACTTTCCCAATACAAAAGTTGACCGGGCATGACTTTCCCAATACAAAAGTTCACCGGGCATGACTTTTCCCATACAAAAGTTGACCGGGCATGACTTTCCCAATACAAAAGTTGACCGGGCATGATTTTTCCCATACAAAAGTTCACCGGGCATGACTTTCCCAATACAAAAGTTGACCGGGCATGACTTTCCCAATACAAAAGATCACCGGGCATGACTTTCCCAATACAAAAGTTCACCGGGCATGACTTTCCCAATACAAAAGTTCACCGGGCATGACTTTCCCAATACAAAAGTTGACCGGGCATGACTTTCCCAATACAAAAGTTCACCGGGCATGACTTTCCCAGTACAAAAGTTCACCGGGCATGACTTTCCCAATACAAAAGTTGACCGGGCATGACTTTCCCAATACAAAAGTTCACCGGGCATGACTTTCCCAGTACAAAAGTTCACCGGGCATGACTTTCCCAATACAAAAGTTCACCGATCATGACTTTCCCAATACAAAAGTTCACCGGGCATGACTTTCCCAATACTAAAGTTCACCGGGCATGACTTTCCCATACAAAAGTTCACCGGGCATGACTTTCCCAATACAAAAGTTCACCGATCATGACTTTCCCAATACAAAAGTTCACCGGGCATGACTTTCCCAGTACAAAAGATCACCGGGCATGACTTTCCCAATACAAAAGTTGACCGGGCATGACTTTCCCAGTACAAAAGTTCACCGGGCATGACTTTCCCAGTACAAAAGATCACCGGGCATGACTTTTCCCATACAAAAGTTCACCGGCATGACTTTCCCAATACAAAAGTTCACCGGGCATGACTTTCCCAATACAAAAGTTCACCGGGCATGACTTTCCCAGTACAAAAGTTCACCGGGCATGACTTTCCCAGTACAAATGTTCACCGGGCATGACTTTTCCCATACAAATGTTCACCGGGCATGACTTTCCCAATACAAAAGTTCACCGGGCATGACTTTTCCCATACAAAAGTTCACCGGGCATGACTTTCCCAATACAAAAGTTCACCGGGCATGACTTTCCCAATACAAAAGTTGACCGGGCATGACTTTCCCAATACAAAAGTTCACCGGGCATGACTTTCCCAATACAAAAGTTGACCGGGCATGACTTTCCCAATACAAAAGTTGACCGGGCATGACTTTCCCAATACAAAAGTTCACCGGGCATGACTTTTCCAATACAAAAGTTGACCGGGCATGACTTTCCCAATACAAAAGTTCACCGGGCATGACTTTCCCAGTACAAAAGATCACCGGGCATGACTTTCCCAATACAAAAGTTGACCGGGCATGACTTTCCCAATACAAAAGTTCACCGGGCATGACTTTCCCAATACAAAAGTTCACCGCGCATGACTTTCCCAATACAAAAGTTCACCGGGCATGACTTTTCCAATACAAAAGTTGACCGGGCATGACTTTCCCAATACAAAAGTTCACCGGGCATGACTTTCCCAATACAAAAGTTCACCGATCATGACTTTCCCAATACAAAAGTTCACCGGGCATGACTTTCCCAATACAAAAGTTCACCGGGCATGACTTTTCCCATACAAAAGTTCACCGGGCATGACTTTCCCAATACAAAAGTTCACCGGGCATGACTTTCCCAGTACAAAAGATCACCGGGCATGACTTTCCCAATACAAAAGTTCACCGGGCATGATTTTCCCATACAAAAGTTCACCGGGCATGACTTTTCCCATACACAAGTTCACCGGGCATGACTTTCCCAATACAAAAGTTCACCGGGCATGACTTTCCCAATACAAAAGTTCACCGGGCATGACTTTCCCAATACAAAAGTTCACCGGGCATGACTTTCCCAGTACAAAAGATCACCGGGCATGACTTTCCCAATACAAAAGTTCACCGGGCATGACTTTCCCAGTACAAAAGTTCACCGGGCATGACTTTCCCAGTACAAAAGATCACCGGGCATGACTTTCCCAATACAAAAGTTGACCGGGCATGACTTTCCCAATACAAAAGTTCACCGGGCATGACTTTTCCCATACAAAAGTTCACCGGGCATGACTTTCCCAATACAAAAGTTCACCGGACATGACTTTCCCAGTACAAAAGATCACCGGGCATGACTTTCCCAATACAAAAGTTCACCGGGCATGACTTTCCCAATACAAAAGTTCACCGGGCATGACTTTCCCAATACAAAAGTTCACCGGGCATGACTTTCCCATACAAAAGTTCACCGGGCATGACTTTTCCCATACAAAAGTTCACCGGGCATGACTTTCCCAATACGAAAGTTCACCGGGCATGACTTTCCCAGTACAAAAGATCACCGGGCATGTCTTTTCCCATACAAAAGTTGACCGGGCATGACTTTCCCAATACAAAAGTTCACCGGGCATGACTTTTCCCATACAAAAGTTGACCGGGCATGACTTTCCCAATACAAAAGTTGACCGGGCATGACTTTCCCAATACAAACGTTCACCGGGCATGACTTTTCCCATACAAAAGTTCACCGGGCATGACCTTCCCAATACAAAAGTTGACCGGGCATGACTTTCCCAATACAAAAGTTCACCGGGCATGACTTTTCCCATACAAAAGTTCACCGGGCATGACTTTTCCCATACAAATGTTCACCGGGCATGACTTTCCCAATACAAAAGTTCACCGGGCATGACTTTTCCCATACAAAAGTTCACCGGGCATGACTTTCCCAATACAAAAGTTCACCGGGCATGACTTTCCCAATACAAAAGTTGACCGGGCATGACTTTCCCAATACAAAAGTTCACCGGGCATGACTTTCCCAATACAAAAGTTCACCGGGCATGACTTTCCCAATACAAAAGTTGACCGGGCATGACTTTCCCAATACAAAAGTTCACCGGGCATGACTTTTCCAATACAAAAGTTGACCGGACATGACTTTCCCAATACAAAAGTTCACCGGGCATGACTTTCCCAGTACAAAAGATCACCGGGCATGACTTTCCCAATACAAAAGTTGACCGGGCATGACTTTCCCAATACAAAAGTTCACCGGGCATGACTTTCCCAATACAAAAGTTCACCGCGCATGACTTTCCCAATACAAAAGTTCACCGGGCATGACTTTTCCAATACAAAAGTTGACCGGGCATGACTTTCCCAATACAAAAGTTCACCGGGCATGACTTTCCCAATAAAAAAGTTCACCGGGCATGACTTTCCCAATTCAAAAGTTGACCGGGCATGACTTTCCCAATACAAAAGTTCACCGGGCATGACTTTCCCAATACAAAAGTTCACCGGGCATGACTTTCCCAATACAAAAGTTCACCGGGCATGACTTTCCCAGTACAAAAGTTCACCGGGCATGACTTTCCCAATACAAAAGTTCACCGGGCATGACTTTTCCCATACAAAAGATCACCGGGCATGACTTTTCCCATACAAAAGTTCACCGGGCATGACTTTCCTAATACAAAAGTTGACCGGGCATGACTTTCCCAATACAAATGTTCACCGGGCATGACTTTTCCCATACAAAAGTTGACCGGGCATGACTTTCCCAATACAAAAGTTCACCGGGCATGACTTTCCCAATACAAAAGTTCACCGGGCATGACTTTCCCAATACAAAAGTTCACCGGGCATGACTTTCCCAATACAAAAGTTCACCGGGCATGACTTTCCCAATACAAAAGTTCACCGGGCATGACTTTCCCAGTACTAAAGTTCACCGGGCATGATTTTCCCAATACAAAAGTTGACCGGGCATGACTTTTCCCATACAAAAGTTGACCGGGCATGACTTTCCCAATACAAAAATTCACCGGGAATGACTTTTCCCATACAAAAGTTGACCGGGCATGACTTTCCCAATACAAAAGTTGACCGGGCATGACTTTCCCAGTACAAAAGTTCACCGGGCATGACTTTCCCAGTACAAAAGTTGACCAGGCATGACTTTCCCAATACAAAAGTTCACCGGGCATGACTTTTCCCATACAAAAGTTGACCGGGCATGACTTTCCCAATACAAAAGTTCACCGGGCATGACTTTCCCAATACAAAAGTTGACCGGGCATGACTTTCCCAGTACAAAAGTTCACCGGGCATGACTTTCCCAGTACAAAAGTTCACCAGGCATGACTTTCCCAGTACAAAAGTTCACCAGGCATGACTTTCCCAGTACAAAAGTTCACCGGGCATGACTTTCCCAGTACAAAAGTTCACCGGGCATGACTTTCCCAATACAAAAGTTCACCGGGCATGACTTTTCCCATACAAAAGTTGACCGGGCATGACTTTCCCAATACAAAAGTTCACCGGGCATGACTTTCCCAATACAAAAGTTGACCGGGCATGACTTTCCCAGTACAAAAGTTCACCGGGCATGACTTTTCCCATACAAATGTTCACCGGGCATGACTTTCCCAATACAAAAGTTTACCGGGCATGACTTTTCCCATACAAAAGTTCACCGGGCATGACTTTCCCAATACAAAAGTTCACCGGGCATGACTTTCCCAATACAAAAGTTGACCGGGCATGACTTTCCCAATACAAAAGTTCACCGGGCATGACTTTCCCAATACAAAAGTTCACCGGGCATGACTTTCCCAATACAAAAGTTGACCGGGCATGACTTTCCCAATACAAAAGTTCACCGGGCATGACTTTTCCAATACAAAAGTTGACCGGGCATGACTTTCCCAATACAAAAGTTCACCGGGCATGACTTTCCCAGTACAAAAGATCACCGGGCATGACTTTCCCAATACAAAAGTTGACCGGGCATTACTTTCCCAATACAAAAGTTGACCGGGCATGACTTTCCCAATACAAAAGTTCACCGGGCATGACTTTCCCAATACAAAAGTTCACCGGGCATGACTTTCCCAATACAAAAGTTGACCGGGCATGACTTTCCCAATACAAAAGTTCACCGGGCATGACTTTTCCAATACAAAAGTTGACCGGGCATGACTTTCCCAATACAAAAGTTCACCGGGCATGACTTTCCCAGTACAAAAGATCACCGGGCATGACTTTCCCAATACAAAAGTTGACCGGGCATGACTTTCCCAATACAAAAGTTCACCGGGCATGACTTTCCCAATACAAAAGTTCACCGCGCATGACTTTCCCAATACAAAAGTTCACCGGGCATGACTTTTCCAATACAAAAGTTGACCGGGCATGACTTTCCCAATACAAAAGTTCACCGGGCATGACTTTCCCAATAAAAAAGTTCACCGGGCATGACTTTCCCAATTCAAAAGTTGACCGGGCATGACTTTCCCAATACAAAAGTTCACCGGGCATGACTTTCCCAATACAAAAGTTCACCGGGCATGACTTTCCCAATACAAAAGTTCACCGGGCATGACTTTCCCAGTACAAAAGTTCACCGGGCATGACTTTCCCAATACAAAAGTTCACCGGGCATGACTTTTCCCATACAAAAGATCACCGGGCATGACTTTTCCCATACAAAAGTTCACCGGGCATGACTTTCCTAATACAAAAGTTGACCGGGCATGACTTTCCCAATACAAAAGTTCACCGGGCATGACTTTTCCCATACAAAAGTTGACCGGGCATGACTTTCCCAATACAAAAGTTCACCGGGCATGACTTTCCCAATACAAAAGTTCACCGGGCATGACTTTCCCAATACAAAAGTTCACCGGGCATGACTTTCCCAATACAAAAGTTCACCGGGCATGACTTTCCCAATACAAAAGTTCACCGGGCATGACTTTCCCAGTACTAAAGTTCACCGGGCATGATTTTCCCAATACAAAAGTTGACCGGGCATGACTTTTCCCATACAAAAGTTGACCGGGCATGACTTTCCCAATACAAAAATTCACCGGGAATGACTTTTCCCATACAAAAGTTGACCGGGCATGACTTTCCCAATACAAAAGTTGACCGGGCATGACTTTCCCAGTACAAAAGTTCACCGGGCATGACTTTCCCAGTACAAAAGTTGACCAGGCATGACTTTCCCAATACAAAAGTTCACCGGGCATGACTTTTCCCATACAAAAGTTGACCGGGCATGACTTTCCCAATACAAAAGTTCACCGGGCATGACTTTCCCAATACAAAAGTTGACCGGGCATGACTTTCCCAGTACAAAAGTTCACCGGGCATGACTTTCCCAGTACAAAAGTTCACCAGGCATGACTTTCCCAGTACAAAAGTTCACCGGGCATGACTTTCCCAGTACAAAAGTTCACCGGGCATGACTTTCCCAATACAAAAGTTCACCGGGCATGACTTTTCCCATACAAAAGTTGACCGGGCATGACTTTCCCAATACAAAAGTTCACCGGGCATGACTTTCCCAATACAAAAGTTGACCGGGCATGACTTTCCCAGTACAAAAGTTCACCGGGCATGACTTTCCCAGTACAAAAGTTCACCAGGCATGACTTTCCCAATACAAAAGTTCACCGGGCATGACTTTCCCAATACAAAAGTTCACCGGGCATGACTTTCCCAATACAAAAGTTCACCGGGCATGACTTCCCCAATACAAAAGTTCACCGGGCATGACTTTCCCAATACAAAAGTTCACCGGGCATGACTTTCCCAGTACAAAAGTTCACCGGGCATGACTTTCCCAATACAAAAGTTGACCGGGCATGACTTTTCCCATACAAAAGTTCACCGGGCATGACTTTCCCAATACAAAAGTTCACCGGGCATGACTTTCCCAATACAAAAGTTCACCGGGCATGACTTTCCCAATACAAAAGTTCACCGGGCATGACTTTCCCAATACAAAAGTTGACCGGGCACGACTTTCCCAATACAAAAGTTCACCGGGCATGACTTTCCCATACAAAAGTTCACCGGGCATGTCTTTCCCAATACAAAAGTTCACCGGGCATGACTTTCCCAATACAAAAGTTCACCGAGCATGACTTTCCCAATACAAAAGTTGACCGGGCATGACTTTCCCAGTACAAAAGTTCACCGGGCATGACTTTCCAAATACAAAAGTTCACCGGGCATGACTTTCCCAGTACAAAAGTTCACCGGGCATGACTTTCCCAATACAAAAGTTCACCGGGCATGACTTTTCCCATACAAATGTTCACCGGGCATGACTTTCCCAGTACAAAAGATCACCGGGCATGACTTTCCCAGTACAAAAGATCACCGGGCATAACTTTTCCCATACAAAAGTTGACCGGGCATGACTTTCCCAGTACAAAAGATCACCGGGCATGACTTTTCCCATACAAAAGTTCACCGGGCATGACTTTCCCAGTACAAAAGATCACCGGGCATGACTTTCCCAATACAAAAGTTGACCGGGCATGACTTTCCCAGTACAAAAGATCACCGGGCATGACTTTTCCCATACAAAAGTTCACCGGGCATGACTTTTCCCATACAAAAGTTCACCGGGCATAACTTTCCCAGTACAAAAGATCACCGGGCATGACTTTCCCAATACAAAAGTTCACCGGGCATGACTTTCCCAATACAAAAGTTCACCGGGCATGACTTTTCCCATACAAAAGTTCACCGGGCATGACTTTCCCAGTACAAAAGATCACAGGGCATGACTTTCCAATACAAAAGTTCACCGGGCATGACTTTCTCAATACAAAAGTTCACCTGGCATGACTTTCCCAATACAAAAGTTCACCGGGCATGACTTTCCCAATACAAAAGTTCACCGGGCATGACTTTCCCAGTACAAAAGTTCACCGGGCATGACTTTCCCAATACAAAAGTTCACCGGGCATGACTTTCCCAATACAAAAGTTCACCGGGCATGACTTTTCCCATACAAAAGTTCACCGGGCATGACTTTCCCAGTACAAAAGATCACCGGGCATGACTTTCCCAATACAAAAGTTCACCGGGCATGACTTTCCCAATACAAAAGTTCACCGGGCATGACTTTCCCAATACAAAAGTTCACCGGGCATGACTTTCCTAATACAAAAGTTCACCGGGCATGACTTTCCCAGTACAAAAGTTCACCGGGCATGACTTTCCCAATACAAAAGTTCACCGGGCATGACTTTTCCCATACAAAAGTTCACCGGGCATGACTTTCCCAATACAAAAGTTCACCGGGCATGACTTTCCTAATACAAAAGTTGACCGGGCATGACTTTCCCAATACAAAAGTTGACCGGGCATGACTTTCCCAATACAAAAGTTCACCGGGCATGACTTTTCCCATACAAAAGTTGACCGGGCATGACTTTCCCAATACAAAAGTTGACCGGGCATGACTTTTCCCATACAAAAGTTCACCGGGCATGACTTTCCCAGTACAAAAGATCACCGGGCATGACTTTCCCAATACAAAAGTTCACCGGGCATGACTTTCCCAATACAAAAGTTGACCGGGCATGACTTTCCCAATACAAAAGTTCACCGGGCATGACTTTTCCCATACAAAAATTGACCGGGCATGACTTTCCTAGTACAAAAGATCACCGGGCATGACTTTTCCCATACAAAAGTTCACCGGGCATGACTTTCCCAGTACAAAAGATCACCGGGCATGACTTTCCCAATACAAAAGTTCACCGGGCATGACTTTCCCAATACAAAAGTTGACCGGGCATGACTTTCCCAATACAAAAGTTCACCGGGCATGACTTTCCCAGTACAAAAGATCACCGGGCATGACTTTCCCAGTACAAAAGTTCACCGGGCATGACTTTCCTAATACAAAAGTTGACCAGGCATGACTTTCCCAATACAAAAGTTGACCGGGCATGACTTTCCCAATACAAAAGTTCACCGGGCATGACTTTTCCCATACAAAAGTTGACCGGCATGACTTTCCCAATACAAAAGTTGACCGGGCATGACTTTTCCCATACAAAAGTTCACCGGGCATGACTTTCCCAATACAAAAGTTGACCGGGCATGACTTTCCCAGTACAAAAGATCACCGGGCATGACTTTCCCAATACAAAAGTTCACCGGGCATGACTTTCCCAATACAAAAGTTCACCGGGCATGACTTTCCCAATACAAATGTTGACCGGGCATGACTTTCCCAGTACAAAAGTTCACCGGGCATGACTTTCCCAGTACAAAAGATCACCGGGCATGACTTTTCCCATACAAAAGTTCACCGGGCATGACTTTCCCAATACAAAAGTTCACCGGGCATGACTTTCCCAATACAAAAGTTCACCGGGCATGACTTTCCCAGTACAAAAGTTCACCGGGCATGACTTTCCCAGTACAAAAGTTCACCGGGCATGACTTTCCCAATACAAAAGTTCACCGGGCATGACTTTTCCCATACAAAAGTTCACCGGCATGACTTTCCCAGTACAAAAGATCACAGGGCATGACTTTCCCAATACAAAAGTTCACCGGGCATGACTTTCCCAATACAAAAGTTCACCGGGCATGACTTTCCCAGTACAAAAGTTCACCGGGCATGACTTTCCCAATACAAAAGTTCACCGGGCATAACTTTTCCCATACAAAAGTTCACCGGGCATAACTTTCCCAGTACAAAAGTTCACCGGGCATGACTTTCCAAATACAAAAGTTCACCGGGCATGACTTTCCCAGTACAAAAGTTCACCGGGCATGACTTTCCCAATACAAAAGTTCACCGGGCATGACTTTTCCCATACAAATGTTCACCGGGCATGACTTTCCCAGTACAAAAGATCACCGGGCATGACTTTCCCAGTACAAAAGATCACCGGGCATAACTTTTCCCATACAAAAGTTGACCGGGCATGACTTTCCCAGTACAAAAGATCACCGGGCATGACTTTTCCCATACAAAAGTTCACCGGGCATGACTTTCCCAATACAAAAGTTCACCGGGCATGACTTTTCCCATACAAAAGTTGACCGGGCATGACTTTCCCAATACAAAAGTTGACCGGGCATGACTTTTCCCATACAAAAGTTCACCGGGCATGACTTTCCCAATACAAAAGTTGACCGGGCATGACTTTCCCAGTACAAAAGATCACCGGGCATGACTTTCCCAATACAAAAGTTCACCGGGCATGACTTTCCCAATACAAAAGTTCACCGGGCATGACTTTCCCAATACAAATGTTGACCGGGCATGACTTTCCCAGTACAAAAGTTCACCGGGCATGACTTTCCCAGTACAAAAGATCACCGGGCATGACTTTTCCCATACAAAAGTTCACCGGGCATGACTTTCCCAATACAAAAGTTCACCGGGCATGACTTTCCCAATACAAAAGTTCACCGGGCATGACTTTCCCAGTACAAAAGTTCACCGGGCATGACTTTCCCAGTACAAAAGTTCACCGGGCATGACTTTCCCAATACAAAAGTTCACCGGGCATGACTTTTCCCATACAAAAGTTCACCGGGCATGACTTTCCCAGTACAAAAGATCACAGGGCATGACTTTCCCAATACAAAAGTTCACCGGGCATGACTTTCCCAATACAAAAGTTCACCGGGCATGACTTTCCCAGTACAAAAGTTCACCGGGCATGACTTTCCCAATACAAAAGTTCACCGGGCATAACTTTTCCCATACAAAAGTTCACCGGGCATGACTTTCCCAGTACAAAAGATCACCGGGCATGACTTTCCCAATACAAAAGTTCACCGGGCATGACTTTCCCAATACAAAAGTTCACCGGGCATGACTTTTCCAATACAAAAGTTCACCGGGCATGACTTTTCCCATACAAAAGTTGACCGGGCATGACTTTCCCAGTACAAAAGATCACCGGGCATGACTTTTCCCATACAAAAGTTCACCGGGCATGACTTTCCCAGTACAAAAGATCACCGGGCATGACTTTCCCAATACAAAAGTTCACCGGGCATGACTTTCCCAATACAAAAGTTGACCGGGCATGACTTTCCCAATACAAAAGTTCACCGGGCATGACTTTCCCAGTACAAAAGATCACCGGGCATGACTTTCCCAGTACAAAAGTTCACCGGGCATGACTTTCCTAATACAAAAGTTGACCGGGCATGACTTTCCCAATACAAAAGTGACCGGGCATGACTTTCCCAATACAAAAGTTCACCGGGCATGACTTTTCCCATACAAAAGTTGACCGGGCATGACTTTCCCAATACAAAAGTTGACCGGGCATGATTTTTCCCATACAAAAGTTCACCGGGCATGACTTTCCCAATACAAAAGTTGACCGGGCATGACTTTCCCAATACAAAAGATCACCGGGCATGACTTTCCCAATACAAAAGTTCACCGGGCATGACTTTCCCAATACAAAAGTTCACCGGGCATGACTTTCCCAATACAAAAGTTCACCGGGCATGACTTTCCCAATACAAAAGATCACCGGGCATGACTTTCCCAATACAAAAGTTCACCGGGCATGACTTTTCCCATACAAAAGTTCACCGGGCATGACTTTCCCAATACAAAAGTTGACCGGGCATGACTTTCCCAATACAAAAGTTTACCGGGCATGACTTTCCCAATACAAAAGTTCACCGGGCATGACTTTCCCAATACAAAAGTTCACCGGGCATGACTTTCCCAATACAAAAGTTCACCGGGCATGACTTTCCCAGTACAAAAGTTCACCGGGCATGACTTTCCCAATACAAAAGTTCACCGGGCATGACTTTCCCAGTACAAAAGTTCACCGGGCATGACTTTCCCAATACAAAAGTTGACCGGGCATGACTTTCCCAATACAAAAGTTCACCGGGCATGACTTTCCCAGTACAAAAGTTCACCGGGCATGACTTTCCCAATACAAAAGTTCACCGATCACGACTTTCCCAATACAAAAGTTCACCGGGCATGACTTTCCCAATACAAAAGTTCACCGGGCATGACTTTTCCCATACAAAAGTTCACCGGGCATGACTTTCCTAATACAAAAGTTCACCGGGCATGACTTTCCCAATATAAAAGTTCACCGGGCATGACTTTCCCAATACAAAAGTTCACCGGGCATGACTTTCCCAATACAAAAGTTCACCGGGCATGACTTTTCCCTACAAAAGTTCACCGGGCATGACTTTCCTAATACAAAAGTTGACCGGGCATGACTTTCCAAGTACAAAAGATCACCGGGCATGACTTTTCCCATACAAAAGTTCACCGGGCATGACTTTCCCAGTACAAAAGATCACCGGGCATGACTTTTCCCATACAAAAGTTCACCGGGCATGACTTTCCCAGTACAAAAGATCACCGGGCATGACTTTCCCAATACAAAAGTTGACCGGTCATGACTTTCCCAATACAAAAGTTCACCGGGCATGACTTTTCCCATACAAAAGTTCACCGGGCATGACTTTCCCAATACAAAAGTTCACCGGGCATGACTTTCCCAGTACAAAAGATCACCGGGCATGACTTTCCCAATACAAAAGTTCACCGGGCATGACTTTTCCAATACAAAAGTTCACCGGGCATGACTTTTCCCATACAAAAGTTCACCGGGCATGACTTTCCCAATACAAAAGTTCACCGGGCATGACTTTCCCAATACAAAAGTTCACCGGGCATGACTTTCCCAATACAAAAGTTCACCGGGCATGACTTTCCCAATACTAAAGTTCACCGGGCATGACTTTCCCAATACAAAAGTTGACCGGGCATGACTTTCCCAATACAAAAGTTCACCGGGCATGACTTTCCCACTACAAAAGTTCACCGGGCATGACTTTCCCAATACAAAAGTTGACCGGGCATGACTTTCCCAATACAAAAGTTCAACGGGCATGACTTTCCCAATACAAAAGTTCACCGGGCATGACTTTCCCAATACAAAAGTTCACCGGGCATGACTTTCCCAATACAAAAGTTCACCGGGCATGACTTTCCCAATACAAAAGTTCACCGGGCATGACTTTCCCAGTACCAAAGATCACCGGGCATGACTTTCCCAATACAAAAGTTGACCGGGCATGACTTTCACAGTACAAAAGTTCACCGGGCATAACTTTCCCAATACAAAAGTTCACCGGGCATGACTTTTCCCATACAAAAGTTCACCGGGCATGACTTTCCCAATACAAAAGTTCACCGGGCATGACTTTCCCAATACAAAAGTTCACCGGGCATGACTTTCCCAATACAAAAGTTGACCGGGCATGACTTTCCCAGTACAAAAGTTCACCGGGCATGACTTTCCCAATACAAAAGTTCACCGGGCATGACTTTCCCAGTACACAAGATCACCGGGCATGACTTTCCCAATACAAAAGTTCACCGGGCATGACTTTCCCAATACAAAAGTTGACCGGGCATGACTTTCCCAATACAAAAGTTCACCGGGCATGACTTTTCCCAGTACAAAAGATCACCGGGCATGACTTTTCCCATACAAAAGTTGACCGGGCATGACTTTCCCAGTACAAAAGATCACCGGGCATGACTTTCCCAGTACAAAAGATCACCGGGCATGACTTTTCCCATACAAAAGTTGACCGGGCATGACTTTCCCAGTACCAAAGATCACCGGGCATGACTTTCCCAGTACAAAAGATCACCGGGCATGACTTTCCCAGTACAAAAGATCACCGGGCATGACTTTTCCCATACAAAAGTTGACCGGGCATGACTTTCCCAGTACCAAAGATCACCGGGCATGACTTTCCCAGTACAAAAGATCACCGGGCATGACTTTCCCAGTACAAAAGTTCACCGGGCATGAATTTTCCCATACAAAAGTTGACCGGGCATGACTTTCCCAGTACAAAAGATCACCGGGCATGACTTTCACAGTACAAAAGTTCACCGGGCATGACTTTCCCAGTACAAAAGTTCACCGGGCATGACTTTCCCAGTACAAAAGATCACCGGGCATGACTTTTCCCATACAAAAGTTCACCGGGCATGACTTTCCCAGTACAAAAGATCACCGGGCATGACTTTCCCAATACAAAAGTTGACCTGGCATGACTTTCCCAATACAAAATTCACCGGGCATGACTTTTCCCATACAAAAGTTCACCGGGCATGACTTTCCCAATACAAAAGTTGACCGGGCATGACTTTCCCAATACAAAAGTTCACCGGGCATGACTTTCCCAGTACAAAAGATCACCGGGCATGACTTTCCCAGTACAAAATTTCACCGGGCATGACTTTCCTAATACAAAAGTTGACCGGGCATGACTTTCCCAATACAAAAGTTCAACGGGCATGACTTTCCCAATACAAAAGTTCACCGGGCATGAATTTCCCAATACAAAAGTTCACCGGGCATGACTTTCCCAATACAAAAGTTCACCGGGCATGACTTTCCCAATACAAAAGTTCACCGGGCATGACTTTCCCAGTACCAAAGATCACCGGGCATGACTTTCCAATACAAAAGTTGACCGGGCATGACTTTCACAGTACAAAAGTTCACCGGGCATGACTTTCCCAATACAAAAGTTCACCGGGCATGACTTTTCCCATACAAAAGTTCACCGGGCATGACTTTCCCAATACAAAAGTTCACCGGGCATGACTTTCCCAATACAAAAGTTCACCGGGCATGACTTTCCCAATACAAAAGTTGACCGGGCATGACTTTCCCAGTACAAAAGTTGACCGGGCATGACTTTCCCAATACAAAAGTTCACCGGGCATGACTTTCCCAGTACAAAAGATCACCGGGCATGACTTTCCCAATACAAAAGTTCACCGAGCATGACTTTCCCAATACAAAAGTTGACCGGGCATGACTTTCCCAATACAAAAGTTCACCGGGCATGACTTTTCCCATACAAAAGTTGACCGGGCATGACTTTCCCAGTACAAAAGATCACCGGGCATGACTTTTCCCATACAAAAGTTCACCGGGCATGACTTTCCCAGTACAAAAGATCACCGGGCATGACTTTCCCAATACAAAAGTTCACCGGGCATGACTTTCCCAATACAAAAGTTGACCGGGCATGACTTTCCCAATACAAAAGTTCACCGGGCATGACTTTCCCAGTACAAAAGATCACCGGGCATGACTTTCCCAGTACAAAATTTCACCGGGCATGACTTTCCTAATACAAAAGTTGACCGGGCATGACTTTCCCAATACAAAAGTTGACCGGGCATGACTTTCCCAATACAAAAGTTCACCGGGCATGACTTTTCCCATACAAAAGTTCACCGGGCATGACTTTCCCAATACAAAAGTTGACCGGGCATGACTTTTCCCATACAAAAGTTCACCGGGCATGACTTTCCCAATACAAAAGTTGACCGGGCATGACTTTCCCAGTGCAAAAGATCACCGGGCATGACTTTCCCAATACAAAAGTTCACCGGGCATGACTTTCCCAATACAAAAGTTGACCGGGCATGACTTTCCCAGTACAAAAGTTCACCGGGCATGACTTTCCCAGTACAAAAGATCACCGGGCATGACTTTTCCCATACAAAAGTTCACCGGGCATGACTTTCCCAATACAAAAGTTCACCGGGCATGACTTTCCCAATACAAAAGTTCACCGGGCATGACTTTCCCAGTACAAAAGTTCACCGGGCATGACTTTACCAGTACAAAAGTTCACCGGGCATGACTTTCCCAATACAAAAGTTCACCGGGCATGACTTTTCCCATACAAAAGTTCACCGGGCATGACTTTCCCAGTACAAAAGATCACCGGGCATGACTTTCCCAATACAAAAGTTCACCGGGCATGACTTTCCCAATACAAAAGTTCACCGGGCATGACTTTTCCAATACAAAAGTTGACCGGGCATGACTTTCCCAGTACAAAAGTTCACCGGGCATGACTTTTCCAATACAAAAGTTCACCGGGCATAACTTTTCCCATACAAAAGTTCACCGGGCATGACTTTCCCAGTACAAAAGATCACCGGGCATGACTTTCCCAATACACAAGTTCACCGGGCATGACTTTCCCAATACAAAAGTTGACCGGGCATGACTTTCCCAATACAAAAGTTCACCGGGCATGACTTTTCCCATACAAAAGTTGACCGGGCATGACTTTCCCAGTACAAAAGATCACCGGGCATGACTTTTCCCATACAAAAGTTCACCGGGCATGACTTTCCCAGTACAAAAGATCACCGGGCATGACTTTCCCAGTACAAAAGATCACCGGGCATGACTTTCCCAGTACAAAAGTTCACCGGGCATGACTTTCCCAGTACAAAAGATCACCGGGCATGACTTTCCCAGTACAAAAGTTCACCGGGCATGACTTTCCTAATACAAAAGTTGACCAGGCATGACTTTCCCAATACAAAAGTTGACCGGGCATGACTTTCCCAATACAAAAGTTCACCGGGCATGACTTTTCCCATACAAAAGTTGACCGGGCATGACTTTCCCAATACAAAAGTTGACCGGGCATGACTTTTCCCATACAAAAGTTCACCGGGCATGACTTTCCCAATACAAAAGATCACCGGGCATGACTTTCCCAATACAAAAGTTCACCGGGCATGATTTTCCCAATACAAAAGTTCACCGGGCATGACTTTTCCCATACAAAAGTTGACCGGGCATGACTTTCCCAGTACAAAAGATCACCGGGCATGACTTTTCCCATACAAAAGTTCACCGGGCATGACTTTCCCAGTACAAAAGATCACCGGGCATGACTTTCCCAATACAAAAGTTCACCGGGCATGACTTTCCCAATACAAAAGTTGACCGGGCATGACTTTCCCAATACAAAAGTTCACCGGGCATGACTTTCCCAGTACAAAAGATCACCGGGCATGACTTTCCCAGTACAAAAGTTCACCGGGCATGACTTTCCTAATACAAAAGTTGACCGGGCATGACTTTCCCAATACAAAAGTTGACCGGGCATGACTTTCCCAATACAAAAGTTCACCGGGCATGACTTTTCCCATACAAAAGTTGACCGGGCATGACTTTCCCAATACAAAAGTTGACCGGGCATGACTTTTCCCATACAAAAGTTCGCCGGGCATGACTTTCCCAATACAAAAGTTGACCGGGCATGACTTTCCCAGTACAAAAGTTCACCGGGCATGATTTTCCCAATACAAAAGTTCACCGGGCATGACTTTCCCAATACAAAAGTTCACCGGGCATGACTTTCCCAATACAAAAGTTGACCGGGCATGACTTTCCCAGTACAAAAGTTCACCGGGCATGACTTTCCCAGTACAAAAGATCACCGGGCATGACTTTTCCCATACAAAAGTTCACCGGGCATGACTTTCCCAATACAAAAGTTCACCGGGCATGACTTTCCCAATACAAAAGTTCACCGGGCATGACTTTCCCAATACAAAAGTTCACCGGGCATGACTTTCCCAATACAAAAGTTCACCGGGCATGACTTTTCCCATACAAAAGTTCACCGGGCATGACTTTCCCAATACAAAAGTTCACCGGGCATGACTTTCCCAATACAAAAGTTGACCGGGCATGACTTTCCCAATACAAAAGTTCACCGGGCATGACTTTTCCCATACAAAAGTTGACCGGGCATGACTTTCCCAATACAAAAGTTGACCGGGCATGACTTTTCCCATACAAAAGTTCACCGGGCATGACTTTCCCAATACAAAAGTTGACCGGGCATGACTTTCCCAGTACAAAAGTTCACCGGGCATGATTTTCCCAATACAAAAGTTCACCGGGCATGACTTTCCCAATACAAAAGTTCACCGGGCATGACTTTCCCAATACAAAAGTTGACCGGGCATGACTTTCCCAGTACAAAAGTTCACCGGGCATGACTTTCCCAGTACAAAAGATCACCGGGCATGACTTTTCCCATACAAAAATTCACCGGGCATGACTTTCCCAATACAAAAGTTCACCGGGCATGACTTTCCCAATACAAAAGTTCACCGGGCATGACTTTCCCAGTACAAAAGTTCACCGGGCATGACTTTTCCCATACAAAAGTTCACCGGGCATGACTTTCCCAATACAAAAGTTGACCGGGCATGACTTTCCCAGTACAAAAGTTCACCGGGCATGACTTTCCCAATACAAAAGTTCACCGGGCATAACTTTTCCCATACAAAAGTTCACCGGGCATGACTTTCCCAGTACAAAAGATCACCGGGCATGACTTTCCCAATACAAAAGTTCACCGGGCATGACTTTCCCAATACAAAAGTTGACCGGGCATGACTTTCCCAATACAAAAGTTCACCGGGCATGACTTTTCCCATACAAAAGTTGACCGGGCATGACTTTCCCAGTACAAAATATCACCGGGCATGACTTTTCCCATAAAAAAGTTCACCGGGCATGACTTTCCCAGTACAAAAGTTCACCGGGCATGACTTTCCCAATACAAAAGTTGACCGGGCATGACTTTCCCAATACAAAAGTTCACCGGGCATGACTTTCCCAGTACAAAAGTTCACCGGGCATGACTTTCCCAATACAAAAGTTCACCGGGCATGACTTTCCCAATACAAAAGTTCACCGGGCATGACTTTCCCAATACAAAAGTTCACCGGGCATGACTTTTCCCATACAAAAGTTCACCGGGAATGACTTTCCCAATACAAAAGTTCACCGGGCATGACTTTCCCAATACAAAAGTTCACCGGGCATGAATTTCCCAATACAAAAGTTCACCGGGCATGACTTTCCCAATACAAAAGTTCACCGGACATGACTTTTCCCATACAAAAGTTCACCGGGCATGACTTTCCTAATACAAAAGTTGACCGGGCATGACTTTCCCAGTACAAAAGATCACCGGGCATGACTTTTCCCATACAAAAGTTCACCGGGCATGACTTTCCCAGTACAAAAGATCACCGGGCATGACTTTTCCCATACAAAAATTCACCGGGCATGACTTTCCCAGTACAAAAGATCACCGGGCATGACTTTCCCAATACAAAAGTTGACCGGGCATGACTTTCCCATACAAAAGTTCACCGGGCATGACTTTCCCAATACAAAAGTTCACCGGGCATGACTTTCCCAGTACAAAATATCACCGGGCATGACTTTCCCAATACAAAAGTTCACCGGGCATGACTTTCCCAATACAAAAGTTCACCGGGCATGACTTTCCCAAAACAAAAGTTCACCGGGCATGACTTTCCCAATACAAAAGTTCACCGGGCATGACTTTCCCAATACAAAAGATCACCGGGCATGACTTTCCCAATACAAAAGTTCACCGGGCATGACTTTTCCCATACAAAAGTTCACCGGGCATGACTTTTCCCATACAAAAGTTCACCGGGCATGACTTTTCCCATACAAAATTCACCGGGCATGACTTTCCCAGTACAAAAGATCACCGGGCATGACTTTTCCCATACAAAAGTTGACCGGGCATGACTTTCCCAATACAAAAGTTCACCGGGCATGACTTTTCCCATACAAAAGTTGACCGGGCATGACTTTCCCAATACAAAAGTTGACGGGCATGACTTTCCCAATACAAAAAATCACCGGGCATGACTTTCCCAATACAAAAGTTCACCGGGCATGACTTTTCCCATACAAAAGTTCACCGGGCATGACTTTCCTAATACAAAAGTTGACCGGGCATGACTTTCCCAGTACAAAAGATCACCGGGCATGACTTTCCCAATACAAAAGTTCACCGGGCATGACTTTCCCAGTACAAAAGATCACCGGGCATGACTTTCCCAATACAAAAGTTGACCGGGCATGACTTTCCCAATACAAAAGTTCACCGGGCATGACTTTCCCAATACAAAAGTTGACCGGGCATGACTTTCCCAATACAAAAGTTCACCGGGCATGACTTTCCCAGTACAAAAGATCACCGGGCATGACTTTTCCCATACAAAAGTTGACCGGGCATGACTTTTCCCATACAAAAGTTCACCGGGCATGACTTTCCCAATACAAAAGTTGACCGGGCATGACTTTCCCAGTACAAAAGATCACCGGGCATGACTTTCCCAGTACAAAAGTTGACCGGGCATGACTTTCCCAATACAAAAGTTCACCGGGCATGACTTTTCCCATACAAAAGTTCACCGGGCATGACTTTTCCCATACAAAAGTTCACCGGGCATGACTTTCCCAATACAAAAGTTCACCGGGCATGACTTTCCCAATACAAAAGTTCACCGGGCATGACTTTCCCAATACAAAAGTTCATCGGGCATTACTTTCCCAGTACAAAAGATCACCGGGCATGACTTTCCCAATACAAAAGTTCACCGGGCATGACTTTCCCAGTACAAAAGATCACCGGGCATGACTTTCCCAATACAAAAGTTCACCGGGCATGACTTTCCCAATACAAAAGTTCACCGGGCATGACTTTCCCAATACAAAAGTTCACCGGGCATGACTTTCCCAATACAAAAGTTCAACGGGCATGACTTTCCCAGTACAAAAGTTCACCGGGCATGACTTTCCCAGTACAAAAGATCACCGGGCATGACTTTCCCAATACAAAAGTTGACCGGGCATGACTTTCCCAGTACAAAAATTCACCGGGCATGACTTTCCCAGTAAAAAAATTCACAGGGCATGACTTTCCCATTACAAAAGTTCACCGGGCATGACTTTCCCAATACAAAAGTTCACCGGGCATGACTTTCCCAATACAAAAGTTCACCGCGCATGACTTTCCCAATACAAAAGTTCACCGGGCATGACTTTCCCAGTACAAAAGATCACCGGGCATGACTTTCCCAATACAAAAGTTCACCGGGCATGACTTTCCCAATACAAAAGTTGACCCGGCATGACTTTCCCAATACAAAAGTTCACCGGGCATGACTTTCCCAATACAAAAGTTCACTGGGCATGACTTTCCCAGTACAAAAGATCACCGGGCATGACTTTCCCAGTACAAAAGATCACCGGGCATGACTTTCCCAATACAAAAGTTGACCGGGCATGACTTTCGCAATACAAAAGTTGACCGGGCATGACTTTCCCAATACAAAAGATCACCGGGCATGACTTTTCCCATACAAAAGTTCACCGGGCATGACTTTCCCAGTACAAAAGATCACCGGGCATGACTTTCCCAATACAAAAGTTCACCGGGCATGACTTTACCAATACAAAAGTTCACCGGGCATGACTTTTCCAATACAAAAGTTCACCGGGCATGACTTTTCCCATACAAAAGTTGACCGGGCATGACTTTCCCAGTACAAAAGTTCACCGGGCATGACTTTCCCAGTACAAAAGTTCACCGGGCATGACTTTCCCAATACAAAAGTTCACCGGGCATGATTTTCCCAATACAAAAGTTCACCGGGCATGACTTTTCCCATACAAAAGTTGACCGGGCATGACTTTCCCAGTACAAAAGATCACCGGGCATGACTTTTCCCATACAAAAGTTCACCGGGCATGACTTTCCCAGTACAAAAGATCACCGGGCATGACTTTCCCAATACAAAAGTTCACCGGGCATGACTTTCCCAATACAAAAGTTGACCGGGCATGACTTTCCCAATACAAAAGTTCACCGGGCATGACTTTCCCAGTACAAAAGATCACCGGGCATGACTTTCCCAGTACAAAAGTTCACCGGGCATGACTTTCCTAATACAAAAGTTGACCGGGCATGACTTTCCCAATACAAAAGTTGACCGGGCATGACTTTCCCAATACAAAAGTTCACCGGGCATGACTTTTCCCATACAAAAGTTGACCGGGCATGACTTTCCCAATACAAAAGTTGACCGGGCATGACTTTTCCCATACAAAAGTTCACCGGGCATGACTTTCCCAATACAAAAGTTGACCGGGCATGACTTTCCCAGTACAAAAGTTCACCGGGCATGATTTTCCCAATACAAAAGTTCACCGGGCATGACTTTCCCAATACAAAAGTTCACCGGGCATGACTTTCCCAATACAAAAGTTGACCGGGCATGACTTTCCCAGTACAAAAGTTCATCGGGCATGAATTTCCCAGTACAAAAGATCACCGGGCATGACTTTTCCCATACAAAAGTTCACCGGGCATGACTTTCCCAATACAAAAGTTCACCGGGCATGACTTTCCCAATACAAAAGTTCACCGGGCATGACTTTCCCAGTACAAAAGTTCACCGGGCATGACTTTTCCCATACAAAAGTTCACCGGGCATGACTTTCCCAATACAAAAGTTGACCGGGCATGACTTTCCCAGTACAAAAGTTCACCGGGCATGACTTTCCCAATACAAAAGTTCACCGGGCATAACTTTTCCCATACAAAAGTTCACCGGGCATGACTTTCCCAGTACAAAAGATCACCGGGCATGACTTTCCCAATACAAAAGTTCACCGGGCATGACTTTCCCAATACAAAAGTTGACCGGGCATGACTTTCCCAATACAAAAGTTCACCGGGCATGACTTTTCCCATACAAAAGTTGACCGGGCATGACTTTCCCAGTACAAAATATCACCGGGCATGACTTTTCCCATAAAAAAGTTCACCGGGCATGACTTTCCCAGTACAAAAGTTGACCGGGCATGACTTTCCCAATACAAAAGTTGACCGGGCATGACTTTCCCAATACAAAAGTTCACCGGGCATGACTTTCCCAGTACAAAAGTTCACCGGGCATGACTTTCCCAATACAAAAGTTCACCGGGCATGACTTTCCCAATACAAAAGTTCACCGGGCATGACTTTCCCAATACAAAAGTTCACCGGGCATGACTTTTCCCATACAAAAGTTCACCGGGCATGACTTTCCCAATACAAAAGTTCACCGGGCATGACTTTCCCAATACAAAAGTTCACCGGGCATGAATTTCCCAATACAAAAGTTCACCGGGCATGACTTTCCCAATACAAAAGTTCACCGGACATGACTTTTCCCATACAAAAGTTCACCGGGCATGACTTTCCTAATACAAAAGTTGACCGGGCATGACTTTCCCAGTACAAAAGATCACCGGGCATGACTTTTCCCATACAAAAGTTCACCGGGCATGACTTTCCCAGTACAAAAGATCACCGGGCATGACTTTTCCCATACAAAAATTCACCGGGCATGACTTTCCCAGTACAAAAGATCACCGGGCATGACTTTCCCAATACAAAAGTTGACCGGGCATGACTTTCCCAATACAAAAGTTCACCGGGCATGACTTTTCCCATACAAAAGTTCACCGGGCATGACTTTCCCAATACAAAAGTTCACCGGGCATGACTTTCCCAGTACAAAAGATCACCGGGCATGACTTTCCCAATACAAAAGTTCACCGGGCATGACTTTTCTATACAAAAGTTCACCGGGCATGACTTTTCCCATACAAAAGTTCACCGGGCATGACTTTCCCAATACAAAAGTTCACCGGGCATGACTTTCCCAATACAGAAGTTCACCGGGCATGACTTTCCCAATACAAAAGTTCACCGGGCATGACTTTCCCAGTACAAAAGATCACCGGGCATGACTTTCCCAATACAAAAGTTCACCGGGCATGACTTTCCCAGTACAAAAGTTCACCGGGCATGACTTTCCCAGTACAAAAGATCACCGGGCATGACTTTCCCAATACAAAAGTTAACCGGGCATGACTTTCCCAGTACAAAACTTCACCGGGCATGACTTTCCCAATACAAAAGTTCACCGGGCATGACTTTCCCAATACAAAAGTTCACCGGGCATGACTTTCCCAATACAAAAGTTCACCGGGCATGACTTTCCCAGTACAAAAGTTCACCGGGCATGACTTTCCCAATACAAAAGTTCACCGGGCATGACTTTCCCAGTACAAAATATCACCGGGCATGACTTTCCCAATACAAAAGTTCACCGGGCATGACTTTCCCAATACAAAAGTTCACCGGGCATGACTTTCCCAAAACAAAAGTTCACCGGGCATGACTTTCCCAATACAAAAGTTCACCGGGCATGACTTTCCCAATACAAAAGATCACCGGGCATGACTTTCCCAATACAAAAGTTCACCGGGCATGACTTTTCCCATACAAAAGTTCACCGGGCATGACTTTTCCCATACAAAAGTTCACCGGGCATGACTTTTCCCATACAAAATTCACCGGGCATGACTTTCCCAGTACAAAAGATCACCGGGCATGACTTTTCCCATACAAAAGTTGACCGGGCATGACTTTCCCAATACAAAAGTTCACAGGGCATGACTTTTCCCATACAAAAGTTGACCGGGCATGACTTTCCCAATACAAAAGTTGACGGGCATGACTTTCCCAATACAAAAGTTCACCGGGCATGACTTTCCCAATACAAAAGTTCACCGGGCATGACTTTTCCCATACAAAAGTTCACCGGGCATGACTTTCCCAATACAAAAGTTCACCGGGCATGACTTTTCCCATACAAAAGTTCACCGGGCATGACTTTCCTAATACAAAAGTTGACCGGGCATGACTTTCCCAGTACAAAAGATCACCGGGCATGACTTTCCCAATACAAAAGTTCACCGGGCATGACTTTCCCAGTACAAAAGATCACCGGGCATGACTTTCCCAATACAAAAGTTCACCGGGCATGACTTTCCCAATACAAAAGTTCACCGGGCATGACTTTCCCAATACAAAAGTTGACCGGGCATGACTTTCCCAATACAAAAGTTCACCGGGCATGACTTTCCCAGTACAAAAGATCACCGGGCATGAATTTTCCCATACAAAAGTTGACCGGGCATGACTTTTCCCATACAAAAGTTCACCGGGCATGACTTTCCCAATACAAAAGTTGACCGGGCATGACTTTCCCAGTACAAAAGATCACCGGGCATGACTTTCCCAGTACAAAAGTTGACCGGGCATGACTTTCCCAATACAAAAGTTCACCGGGCATGACTTTTCCCATACAAAAGTTCACCGGGCATGACTTTTCCCATACAAAAGTTCACCGGGCATGACTTTCCCAATACAAAAGTTCACCGGGCATGACTTTCCCAATACAAAAGTTCACCGGGCATGACTTTCCCAATACAAAAGTTCACCGGGCATTACTTTCCCAGTACAAAAGATCACCGGGCATGACTTTCCCAATACAAAAGTTCACCGGGCATGACTTTCCCAGTACAAAAGATCACCGGGCGTGACTTTCCCAATACAAAAGTTCACCGGGCATGACTTTCCCAATACAAAAGTTCACCGGGCATGACTTTCCCAATACAAAAGTTCACCGGGCATGACTTTCCCAATACAAAAGTTCAACGGGCATGACTTTCCCAGTACAAAAGATCACCGGGCATGACTTTCCCAATACAAAAGTTGACCGGGCATAACTTTCCCAGTACAAAAGTTCACCGGGCATGACTTTCCCAGTAAAAAAATTCACAGGGCATGACTTTCCCATTACAAAAGTTCACCGGGCATGACTTTCCCAATACAAAAGTTCACCGGGCATGACTTTCCCAATACAAAAGTTCACCGCGCATGACTTTCCCAATACAAAAGTTCACCGGGCATGACTTTCCCAGTACAAAAGATCACCGGGCATGACTTTCCCAATACAAAAGTTCACCGGGCATGACTTTCCCAATACAAAAGTTGACCGGGCATGACTTTCCCAATACAAAAGTTCACCGGGCATGACTTTCCCAATACAAAAGTTCACCGGGCATGACTTTCCCAGTACAAAAGATCACCGGGCATGACTTTCCCAGTACAAAAGATCACCGGGCATGACTTTCCCAATACAAAAGTTGACCGGGCATGACTTTCCCAATACAAAAGTTGACCGGGCATGACTTTCCCAATACAAAAGATCACCGGGCATGACTTTTCCCATACAAAAGTTCACCGGGCATGACTTTCCCAGTACAAAAGATCACCGGGCATGACTTTCCCAATACAAAAGTTCACCGGGCATGACTTTACCAATACAAAAGTTCACCGGGCATGACTTTTCCAATACAAAAGTTCACCGGGCATGACTTTTCCCATACAAAAGTTGACCGGGCATGACTTTCCCAGTACAAAAGTTCACCGGGCATGACTTTCCCAGTACAAAAGTTCACCGGGCATGACTTTCCCAATACAAAAGTTCACCGGGCATGACTTTCCCAATACAAAAGTTTACCGGGCATGACTTTCCCAGTACAAAAGATCACCGGGCATGACTTTCCCAATACAAAAGTTCACCGGGCATGACTTTCCCAATACAAAAGTTGACCGGGCATGACTTTCCCAATACAAAAGTTCACCGGGCATGACTTTCCCAATACAAAAGTTCACCGGGCATGACTTTCCCAATACAAAAGTTCACCGGGCATGACTTTCCCAGTACAAAAGATCACCGGGCATGACTTTCCCAATACAAAAGTTCACCGGGCATGACTTTCCCAATACAAAAGTTCACCGGGCATGACTTTCCCAATACAAAAGTTGACCGGGCATGACTTTCCCAATACAAAAGTTCACCGGGCATGACTTTCCCAATACAAAAGTTGACCGGGCATGACTTTCCCAATACAAAAGTTCACCGGGCATGACTTTCCCAATACAAAAGTTCACCGGGCATGACTTTCCCAATACAAAAGTTCACCGGGCATGACTTTCCCAGTACAAAAGATCACCGGGCATGACTTTCCCAATACAAAAGTTCACCGGGCATGACTTTCCCAATACAAAAGTTGACCGGGCATGACTTTCCCAATACAAAAGTTCACCGGGCATGACTTTCCCAATACAAAAGTTCACCGCGCATGACTTTCCCAATACAAAAGTTCACCGGGCATGACTTTCCCAGTACAAAAGATCACCGGGCATGACTTTCCCAATACAAAAGTTCACCGGGCATGACTTTCCCAATACAAAAGTTCACCGGGCATGACTTTCCCAATACAAAAGTTGACCGGGCATGACTTTCCCAATACAAAAGTTCACCGGGCATGACTTTCCCAATACAAAAGTTGACCGGGCATGACTTTCCCAGTACAAAAGTTCACCGGGCATGACTTTCCCAATACAAAAGATCACCGGGCATGACTTTTCCCATACAAAAGTTCACCGGGCATGACTTTCCCAGTACAAAAGATCACCGGGCATGACTTTCCCAATACAAAAGTTCACCGGGCATGACTTTCCCAATACAAAAGTTGGCCGGGCATGACTTTCCCAATACAAAAGATCACCGGGCATGACTTTTCCCATACAAAAGTTCACCGGGCATGACTTTCCCATACAAAAGATCACCGGGCATGACTTTTCCCATACAAAAGATCACCGGGCATGACTTTCCCAATACAAAAGTTCACCGGGCATGACTTTCCCAATACAAAAGTTCACCGGGCATGACTTTTCCAATACAAAAGTTCACCGGGCATGACTTTTCCCATACAAAAGTTGACCGGGCATGACTTTCCCAGTACAAAAGTTCACCGGGCATGACTTTCCCAGTACAAATGATCACCGGGCATGACTTTCCCAATACAAAAGTTCACCGGGCATGACTTTCCCAATACAAAAGTTCACCGGGCATGACTTTCCCAGTACAAAAGATCACCGGGCATGACTTTCCCAATACAAAAGTTCACCGGGCATGACTTTCCCAATACAAAAGTTGACCGGGCATGACTTTCCCAATACAAAAGTTCACCGGGCATGACTTTCCCAATACAAAAGTTCACCGGGCATGACTTTCCCAATACAAAAGTTCACCGGGCATGACTTTCGCAGTACAAAAGATCACCGGGCATGACTTTCCCAATACAAAAGTTCACCGGGCATGACTTTCCCAATACAAAAGTTCAACGGGCATGACTTTCCCAATACAAAAGTTGACCGGGCATGACTTTCCCAATACAAAAGTTCACCGGGCATGACTTTCCCAGTACAAAAGATCACCGGGCATGACTTTCCCAATACAAAAGTTGACCGGGCATGACTTTCCCAATACAAAAGATCACCGGGCATGACTTTTCCCATACAAAAGTTCACCGGGCATGACTTTCCCAGTACAAAAGATCACCGGGCATGACTTTCCCAATACAAAAGTTCACCGGGCATGACTTTCCAAATACAAAAGTTCACCGGGCATGACTTTCCCAATACAAAAGTTCACCGGGCATGACTTTTCCCATACAAAAGTTGACCGGGCATGACTTTCCCAGTACAAAAGTTCACCGGGCATGACTTTCCCAGTACAAAAGTTCACCGGGCATGACTTTCCCAATACAAAAGTTCACCGGGCATGACTTTCCCAATACAAAAGTTCACCGGGCATGACTTTCCCAGTACAAAAAAGATCACCGGGCATGACTTTCCCAATACAAAAGTTCACCGGGCATGACTTTCCCAATACAAAAGTTGACCGGGCATGACTTTCCCAATACAAAAGATCACCGGGCATGACTTTTCCATACAAAAGTTCACCGGGCATGACTTTCCCAGTACAAAAGATCACCGGGCATGACTTTTCCATACAAAAGTTCACCGGGCATGACTTTCCCAGTACAAAAGATCACCGGGCATGACTTTACCCATACAAAAGTTCACCGGGCATGACTTTCCTAATACAAATATTGACCGGGCATGACTTTCCCAGTACAAAAGATCACCGGGCATGACTTTCCCAATACAAAAGTTCACCGGGCATGACTTTTCCCATACAAAAGTTCACCGGGCATGACTTTCCCAATACAAAAGTTTACCGGGCATGACTTTCCCAATACAAAAGTTCACCGGGTATGACTTTCCCAATACAAAAGTTCACCGGGCATGACTTTCCCAATACAAAAGTTCACCGGGCATGACTTTCCCAATACAAAAGTTCACCGGGCATGACTTTCCCAATACAAAAGTTCACCGGGCATGACTTTCCCAATACAAAAGTTCACCGGGCATGATTTTTCCCATACAAAAGTTCACCGGGCATGACTTTCCCAGTACAAAAGATCACCGGGCATGACTTTCCCAATACAAAAGTTCACCGGGCATGACCTTCCCAATACAAAAGTTGACCGGGCATGACTTTCCCAATACAAAAGTTGACCGCGCATGACTTTCCCAATACAAAAGTTCACCGGGCATGACTTTTCATATACAAAAGTTCACCGGGCATGACTTTCCCAATACAAAAGTTCACCGGGCATGACTTTTCCCATACAAAAGTTGACCGGGCATGACTTTCCCAGTACAAAAGTTCACCGGGCATGACTTTCCCAGTACAAAAGTTCACCGGGCATGACTTTCCCAATACAAAAGTTCACCGGGCATGACTTACCCAATACAAAAGTTCACCGGGCATGACTTTCCCAAAACAAAAGTTCACCGGGCATGACTTTCCCAGTACAAAAGTTCACCGGGCATGACTTTCCCAATACAAAAGTTCACCGGGCATGACTTTCCCAATACAAAAGTTGACCGGGCATGACTTTCCCAATACAAAAGTTCACCGGGTATGACTTTCCCAGTACAAAAGTTCACCGGGTATGACTTTCCCAATACAAAAGTTGACAGGGCATGACTTTCCCAATACAAAAGTTGACCGGACATGACTTTCCCAATACAAAAGTTCACCGGGCATGACTTTCCCAATACAAAAGTTCACTGGGCATGACTTTCCCAATACAAAAGTTCACCGGGCATGACTTTCCCAGTACAAAAGATCACCGGGCATGACTTTCCCAATACAAAAGTTGACGGGGCATGACTTTTCCATACAAAAGTTCACCGGGCATGACTTTCCCAATACAAAAGTTCACCGGACATGACTTTTCCCATACAAAAGTTGACCGGGCATGACTTTCCCAGTACAAAAGTTCACCGGGCATGACTTTCCCAGTACAAAAGATCACCGGGCATGACTTTCCCAATACAAAAGTTCACCGGGCATGACTTTCCCAATACAAAAGTTCAACGGGCATGACTTTCCCAATACAAAAGTTGACCGGGCATGACTTTCCCAATACAAAAGTTCACCGGGCATGACTTTCCCAGTACAAAAGATCACCGGGCATGACTTTCCCAATACAAAAGTTGACCGGGCATGACTTTCCCAATACAAAAGATCACCGGGCATGACTTTTCCCATACAAAAGTTCACCGGGCATGACTTTCCCAGTACAAAAGATCACCGGGCATGACTTTTCCCATACAAAAGTTCACCGGGCATGACTTTCCCAGTACAAAAGATCACCGGGCATGACTTTCCCAATACAAAAGTTCACCGGGCATGACTTTCCCAATACAAAAGTTGGCCGGGCATGACTTTCCCAATACAAAAGATCACCGGGCATGACTTTTCCCATACAAAAGTTCACCGGGCATGACTTTTCCCATACAAAAGATCACCGGGCATGACTTTTCCCATACAAAAGATCACCGGGCATGACTTTCCCAATACAAAAGTTCACCGGGCATGACTTTCCCAATACAAAAGTTGACCGGGCATGACTTTCCCAATACAAAAGTTCACCGGGCATGACTTTCCCAATACAAAAGTTGACCGGGCATGACTTTCCCAATACAAAAGTTCACCGGGCATGACTTTCCCAATACAAAAGTTCACCGGGCATGACTTTCCCAATACAAAAGTTCACCGGGCATGACTTTCCCAGTACAAAAGATCACCGGGCATGACTTTCCCAATACAAAAGTTCACCGGGCATGACTTTCCCAATACAAAAGTTGACCGGGCATGACTTTCCCAATACAAAAGTTCACCGGGCATGACTTTCCCAATACAAAAGTTCACCGCGCATGACTTTCCCAATACAAAAGTTCACCGGGCATGACTTTCCCAGTACAAAAGATCACCGGGCATGACTTTCCCAATACAAAAGTTCACCGGGCATGACTTTCCCAATACAAAAGTTCACCGGGCATGACTTTCCCAATACAAAAGTTGACCGGGCATGACTTTCCCAATACAAAAGTTCACCGGGCATGACTTTCCCAATACAAAAGTTGACCGGGCATGACTTTCCCAGTACAAAAGTTCACCGGGCATGACTTTCCCAATACAAAAGATCACCGGGCATGACTTTTCCCATACAAAAGTTCACCGGGCATGACTTTCCCAGTACAAAAGATCACCGGGCATGACTTTCCCAATACAAAAGTTCACCGGGCATGACTTTCCCAATACAAAAGTTGGCCGGGCATGACTTTCCCAATACAAAAGATCACCGGGCATGACTTTTCCCATACAAAAGTTCACCGGGCATGACTTTTCCCATACAAAAGATCACCGGGCATGACTTTTCCCATACAAAAGATCACCGGGCATGACTTTCCCAATACAAAAGTTCACCGGGCATGACTTTCCCAATACAAAAGTTCACCGGGCATGACTTTTCAATACAAAAGTTCACCGGGCATGACTTTTCCCATACAAAAGTTGACCGGGCATGACTTTCCCAGTACAAAAGTTCACCGGGCATGACTTTCCCAGTACAAAAGATCACCGGGCATGACTTTCCCAATACAAAAGTTCACCGGGCATGACTTTCCCAATACAAAAGTTCACCGGGCATGACTTTCCCAGTACAAAAGATCACCGGGCATGACTTTCCCAATACAAAAGTTCACCGGGCATGACTTTCCCAATACAAAAGTTGACCGGGCATGACTTTCCCAATACAAAAGTTCACCGGGCATGACTTTCCCAATACAAAAGTTCACCGGGCATGACTTTCCCAATACAAAAGTTCACCGGGCATGACTTTCCCAGTACAAAAGATCACCGGGCATGACTTTCCCAATACAAAAGTTCACCGGGCATGACTTTCCCAATACAAAAGTTCAACGGGCATGACTTTCCCAATACAAAAGTTGACCGGGCATGACTTTCCCAATACAAAAGTTCACCGGGCATGACTTTCCCAGTACAAAAGATCACCGGGCATGACTTTCCCAATACAAAAGTTGACCGGGCATGACTTTCCCAATACAAAAGATCACCGGGCATGACTTTTCCCATACAAAAGTTCACCGGGCCATGACTTTCCCAGTACAAAAGATCACCGGGCATGACTTTCCCAATACAAAAGTTCACCGGGCATGACTTTCCAAATACAAAAGTTCACCGGGCATGACTTTCCCAATACAAAAGTTCACCGGGCATGACTTTTCCCATACAAAAGATGACCGGGCATGACTTTCCCAGTACAAAAGTTCACCGGGCATGACTTTCCCAGTACAAAAGTTCACCGGGCATGACTTTCCCAATACAAAAGTTCACCGGGCATGACTTTCCCAATACAAAAGTTCACCGGGCATGACTTTCCCAGTACAAAAGATCACCGGGCATGACTTTCCCAATACAAAAGTTCACCGGGCATGACTTTCCCAATACAAAAGTTGACCGGGCATGACTTTCCCAATACAAAAGATCACCGGGCATGACTTTTCCCATACAAAAGTTCACCGGGCATGACTTTCCCAGTACAAAAGATCACCGGGCATGACTTTTCCCATACAAAAGTTCACCGGGCATGACTTTCCCAGTACAAAAGATCACCGGGCATGACTTTACCCATACAAAGTTCACCGGGCATGACTTTCCTAATACAAATATTGACCGGGCATGACTTTCCCAGTACAAAAGATCACCGGCATGACTTTCCCAATACAAAAGTTCACCGGCATGACTTTTCCCATACAAAAGTTCACCGGGCATGACTTTCCCAATAACAAAAGTTTACCGGGCATGACTTTCCCAATACAAAAGTTCACCGGGTATGACTTTCCCAATACAAAGTTCACCGGGCATGACTTTCCCAATACAAAAGTTCACCGGGCATGACTTTCCCAATACAAAAGTTCACCGGGCATGACTTTCCCAATACAAAAGTTCACCGGGCATGACTTTCCCAATACAAAAGTTCACCGGGCATGACTTTTCCCATACAAAAGTTCACCGGGCATGACTTTCCCAGTACAAAAGATCACCGGCATGACTTTCCCAATACAAAAGTTCACCGGGCATGACCTTCCCAATACAAAAGTTGACCGGGCATGACTTTCCCAATACAAAAGTTGACCGCGCATGACTTTCCCAATACAAAAGTTCACCGGGCATGACTTTTCATATACAAAAGTTGACCGGGCATGACTTTCCCAATACAAAAGTTCACCGGTCATGACTTTCCCAATACAAAAGTTCACCGGGCATGACTTTCCCAGTACAAAAGATCAGCGGGCATGACTTTCCCAATACAAAAGTTCACCGGGCATGACTTTCCCAGTACAAAAGATCACCGGGCATGACTTTCCCAATACAAAAGTTGACCGGGCATGACTTTCCCAATACAAAAGTTCACCGGGCATGACTTTCCCATACAAAAGTTCACCGGGCATGACTTTCCCAGTACAAAAGATCACCGGGCATGACTTTCCCAATACAAAAGTTGACCGGGCATGACTTTTCCCATACAAAAGTTCACCGGGCATGACTTTCCCAATACAAAAGTTCACCGGGCATGACTTTTCCCATACAAAAGTTGACCGGGCATGACTTTCCCAGTACAAAAGTTCACCGGGCATGACTTTCCCAGTACAAAAGTTCACCGGGCATGACTTTCCCAATACAAAAGTTCACCGGGCATGACTTACCCAATACAAAAGTTCACCGGGCATGACTTTCCCAAAACAAAAGTTCACCGGGCATGACTTTCCCAGTACAAAAGTTCACCGGGCATGACTTTCCCAATACAAAAGTTCACCGGGCATGACTTTCCCAATACAAAAGTTGACCGGGCATGACTTTCCCAATACAAAAGTTCACCGGGTATGACTTTCCCAGTACAAAAGTTCACCGGGTATGACTTTCCCAATACAAAAGTTGACAGGGCATGACTTTCCCAATACAAAAGTTGACCGGACATGACTTTCCCAATACAAAAGTTCACCGGGCATGACTTTCCCAATACAAAAGTTCACTGGGCATGACTTTCCCAATACAAAAGTTCACCGGGCATGACTTTCCCAGTACAAAAGATCACCGGGCATGACTTTCCCAATACAAAAGTTGACGGGGCATGACTTTTCCATACAAAAGTTCACCGGGCATGACTTTCCCAATACAAAAGTTCACCGGACATGACTTTTCCCATACAAAAGTTGACCGGGCATGACTTTCCCAGTACAAAAGTTCACCGGGCATGACTTTCCCAATACAAAAGTTCACAGGGCATGACTTTCCCAATACAAAAGTTTACCGGGCATGACTTTCCCAATACAAAAGTTCACCGGGCATGACTTTCACAGTACAAAAGTTCACCGGGCATGACTTTCCCAATACAAAAGTTCACCGGGCATGACTTTCCCAATACAAAAGTTGACCGGGCATGACTTTCCCAATACAAAAGTTCACCTGGCATGACTTTCCCAATACAAAAGTTGACCGGGCATGACTTTCCCAATACAAAAGTTGACCGGGCATGACTTTCCCAATACAAAAGTTCACCGGGCATGACTTTCCCAATATAAAAGTTCACCGGGCATGACTTTCCCAATACAAAAGTTCACCGGGCATGACTTTCCCAGTACAAAAGATCACCGGGCATGACTTTCCCAATACAAAAGTTGACCGGGCATGACTTTCCCAATACAAAAGTTCACCGGGCATGACTTTCATAGTACAAAAGATCACCGGGCATGACTTTCCCAATACAAAAGTTGACCGGGCATGACTTTTCCAATACAAAAGTTCACCGGGCATGACTTTCCCAGTACAAAAGATCACCGGGCATGACTTTCCCAATACAAAAGTTGACCGGGCATGACTTTCCCAATACAAAAGATCACCGGGCATGACTTTTCCCATACAAAAGTTCACCGGGCATGATTTTTCCCATACAAAAGATCACCGGGCATGACTTTTCCCATACAAAAGATCATCGGGCATGACTTTCCCAGTACAAAAGATCACCAGGCATGACTTTCCCAATACAAAAGTTCACCGGGCATGAATTTCCCAGTACAAAAGATCACCGGGCATGACTTTCCCAATACAAAAGTTCACCGGGCATGACTTTCCCAGTACAAAAGATCACCGGGCATGACTTTTCCCATACAAAAGTTCACCGGGCATGACTTTTCCCATACAAAAGATCACCGGGCATGACTTTTCCCATACAAAAGTTCACCGGGCATGACTTTCCCAATACAAAAGTTCACCGGGCATGACTTTCCCAATACAAAAGTTCACCGGGCATGATTTTCCCAGTACAAAAGTTCACCGGGCATGACTTTCCCAATACAAAAGTTCACCGGGCATGACTTTCCCAATACAAAAGTTGACCTGGCATGACTTTCCCAATACAAAAGTTCACCGGGTATGACTTTCCCAGTACAAAAGTTCACCGGGCATGACTTTCCCAATACAAAAGTTGACCGGGCATGACTTTCCCAATACAAAAGTTGACCGGACATGACTTTCCCAATACAAAAGTTCACCGGGCATGACTTTCCCAATACAAAAGTTCACCGGGCATGACTTTCCCAATACAAAAGTTCACCGGGCATGACTTTCCCAGTACAAAAGATCACCGGGCATGACTTTCCCAATACAAAAGTTGACCGGGCATGACTTTTCCCATACAAAAGTTCACCGGGCATGACTTTCCCAATACAAAAGTTGACCGGGCATGACTTTTCCCATACAAAAGTTCACCGGGCATGACTTTCCCAGTACAAAAGTTCACCGGGCATGACTTTCCCAGTACAAAAGTTCACCGGGCATGACTTTCCCAATACAAAAGTTCACCGGGCATGACTTTCCCAATACAAAAGTTCACCGGGCATGACTTTCCCAATACAAAAGTTCACCGGGCATGACTTTCCCAGTACAAAAGTTCACCGGGCATGACTTTCCCAATACAAAAGTTCACCGGGCATGACTTTTCCAATACAAAAGTTGACCGGGCATGACTTTCCCAATACAAAAGTTCACCGGGCATGACTTTCCCAGTACAAAAGTTCACCTGGCATGACTTTCCCAATACAAAAGTTGACCGGGCATGACTTTCCCAATACAAAAGTTGACCGGGCATGACTTTCCCAATACAAAAGTTCACCGGGCATGACTTTCCCAATACAAAAGTTCACCGGGCATGACTTTCCCAATACAAAAGTTCACCGGCATGACTTTCCCAGTACAAAAGATCACCGGGCATGACTTTCCCAATACAAAAGTTGACCGGGCATGACTTTCCCAATACAAAAGTTCACCGGGCATGACTTTCCCAGTACAAAAGATCACCGGGCATGACTTTCCCAATACAAAAGTTGACCGGGCATGACTTTCCCAATACAAAAGTTCACCGGGCATGACTTTCCCAATACAAAAGATCACCGGGCATGACTTTTCCCATACAAAAGTTCACCGGGCATGATTTTTCCCATACAAAAGATCACCGGGCATGACTTTTCCCATACAAAAGTTCACCGGGCATGACATTCCCAGTACAAAAGATCACCAGGCATGACTTTCCCAATACAAAAGTTCACCGGGCATGACTTTCCCAGTACAAAAGATCACCGGGCATGACTTTCCCAATACAAAAGTTCACCGGGCATGACGTTCCCAGTACAAAAGTTCACCGGGCATGACTTTCCCAGTACAAAAGTTCACCGGGCATGACTTTCCCAATACAAAAGTTGACCGGGCATGACTTTCCCAATACAAAAGTTGACCGGGCATGACTTTCCCAGTACAAAAGATCACCGGGCATGACTTTTCCCATACAAAAGTTTACCGGGCATGACTTTCCCAATACAAAAGTTCACCGGGCATGACTTTCCCAATACAAAAGTTCACCGGGCATGATTTTCCCAATACAAAAGTTCACCGGGCATGACTTTCCCAGTACAAAAGTTCACCGGGCATGACTTTCCCAATACAAAAGTTCACCGGGCATGACTTTCCCAATACAAAAGTTGACCGGGCATGACTTTCCCAATACAAAAGTTCACCGGGTATGACTTTCCCAGTACAAAAGTTCACCGGGCATGACTTTCCCAATACAAAAGTTGACCGGGCATGACTTTCCCAATACAAAAGTTGACCGGACATGACTTTCCCAATACAAAAGTTCACCGGGCATGACTTTCCCAATACAAAAGTTCACCGGGCATGACCTTCCCAATACAAAAGTTCACCGGGCATGACTTTCCCAGTACAAAAGATCACCGGGCATGACTTTCCCAATACAAAAGTTGACCGGGCATGACTTTTCCCATACAAAAGTTCACCGGGCATGACTTTCCCAATACAAAAGTTCACCGGGCATGACTTTTCCCATACAAAAGTTGACCGGGCATGACTTTCCCAGTACAAAAGTTCACCGGGCATGACTTTCCCAGTACAAAAGTTCACCGGGCATGACTTTCCCAATACAAAAGTTCACCGGGCATGACTTTCCCAATACAAAAGTTCACCGGGCATGACTTTTCCCATACAAAAGTTGACCGGGCATGACTTTCCCAGTACAAAAGTTCACCGGGCATGACTTTCCCAGTACAAAAGTTCACCGGGCATGACTTTCCCAATACAAAAGTTCACCGGGCATGACTTTCCCAATACAAAAGTTCACCGGGCATGACTTTCCCAGTACAAAAGTTCACCGGGCATGACTTTCCCAATACAAAAGTTCACCGGGCATGACTTTCCCAATACAAAAGTTGACCGGGCATGACTTTCCCAATACAAAATTCACCGGGCATGCCTTTCCCAATACAAAAGTTCACCGGGCATGACTTTCCCAATACAAAAGTTCACCGGGCATGACTTTCCCAATACAAAAGTTCACCGGGCATGACTTTCCCAGTACAAAAGTTCACCGGGCATGACTTTCCCAATACAAAAGTTCACCGGGCATGACTTTCCCAATACAAAAGTTGACCGGGCATGACTTTCCCAATACAAAATTCACCGGGCATGCCTTTCCCAATACAAAAGTTGACCGGGCATGACTTTCCCAATACAAAAGTTGACCGGGCATGACTTTCCCAATACAAAAGTTCACCGGGCATGACTTTCCCAATACAAAAGTTCACCGGGCATGACTTTCCCAATACAAAAGTTCACCGGGCATGACTTTCCCAGTACAAAAGATCACCGGGCATGACTTTCCCAATACAAAAGTTGACCGGGCATGACTTTCCCAATACAAAAGTTCACCGGGCATGACTTTCCCAGTACAAAAGATCACCGGGCATGACTTTCCCAATACAAAAGTTGACCGGGCATGACTTTCCCAATACAAAAGATCACCGGGCATGACTTTTCCCATACAAAAGTTCACCGGGCATGATTTTTCCCATACAAAAGATCACCGGGCATGACTTTTCCCATACAAAAGTTCACCGGGCATGACATTCCCAGTACAAAAGATCACCAGGCATGACTTTCCCAATACAAAAGTTCACCGGGCATGACTTTCCCAGTACAAAAGATCACCGGGCATGACTTTCCCAATACAAAAGTTCACCGGGCATGACTTTCCCAGTACAAAAGATCACCGGGCATGACTTTTCCCATACAAAAGTTCACCGGGCATGACTTTTCCCATACAAAAGTTCACCGGGCATGACTTTCCCAGAACAAAAGATCACCGGGCATGACTTTTCCTATACAAAAGTTCACCGGGCATGACTTTCCTAATACAAAAATTGACCGGGCATGACTTGCCCAGCACAAAAGATCACCGGGCATGACTTTCCCAATACAAAAGTCCACCGGGCATGACTTTTCCCATACAAAAGTTCACCGGGCATGACTTTCCCAATACAAAAGTTCACCGGGCATGACTTTCCCAATACAAAAGTTCACCGGGCATGACTGTCCCAATACAAAAGTTCACCGGGCATGACTTTCCCAATACAAAAGTTCACCGGGCATGACTTTCCCAATACAAAAGTTCACCGGGCATGAATTTCCCAATACAAAAGTTCACCGGACATGACTTTCCCAATACAAAAGTTCACCGGGCATGACTTTCCCAATACAAAAGTTCACCGGGCATGACTATCCCAATACAAAAGTTCACCGGGCATGACTTTCCCAATACAAAAGTTCACCGGGCATGACTTTCCCAGTACAAAAGATCACCGGGCATGACTTTCCCAATACAAAAGTTGACCGGGCATGACTTTCCCAATACAAAAGTTCACCGGGCATGACTTTTCCCATACAAAAGTTCACCGGGCATGACTTTCCCAGTACAAAAGATCACCGGGCATGACTTTCCCAATACAAAAGTTCACTGGGCATGACTTTCCCAATACAAAAGTTGACCGGGCATGACTTTCCTAATACAAAAGTTGACCGGGCATGACTTTCCCAATACAAAAGTTCACCGGGCATGACTTTTCCCATACAAAAGTTCACCGGGCATGACTTTCCCAATACAAAAGTTCACCGGGCATGACTTTCCCAATACAAAAGTTCACCGGGCATGACTTTCCCAGTACAAAAGATCACCGGGCATGACTTTCCCAATACAAAAGTTCACCGGGCATGACTTTCCCAGTACAAAATATCACCGGGCATGACTTTCCCAATACAAAAGTTGACCGGGCATGACTTTCCCAATACAAAAGTTCACCGGGCATGACTTTTCCCATACAAAAGTTGACCGGGCATGACTTTCCCAATACAAAAGTTCACCGGGCATGACTTTCCCAGTACAAAAGTTCACCGGGCATGACTTTCCCAATACAAAAGTTCACCGGGCATGACTTTCCCATACAAAAGTTGACCGGGCATGACTTTCTCAGTACAAAAGATCACCGGGCATGACTTTTCCCATACAAAAGTTCACCGGGCATGACTTTCCTAATACAAAAGTTGACCGGGCATGACTTTCCCAGTACAAAAGATCACCGGGCATGACTTTCCCAATACAAAAGTTCACCGGGCATGACTTTTCCCATACAAAAGTTGACCGGGCATGACTTTCCCAGTACAAAAGATCACCGGGCATGACTTTTCCCATACAAAAGTTCACCGGGCATGACTTTCCCAGTACAAAAGATCACCGGGCATGACTTTCCCAATACAAAAGTTGACCGGGCATGAATTTCCCAATACAAAAGTTGACCGGGGATGACTTTTCCAATACAAAAGTTTACCGGGCATGACTTTCCCAGTACAAAAGATCACCGGGCATGACTTTCCCAATACAAAAGTTCACCGGGCATGACTTTTCCCATACAAAAGTTGACCGGGCATGACTTTCCCAATACAAAAGTTCACCGGGCATGACTTTTCCCATACAAAAGTTCACCGGGCATGACTTTCCCAATACAAAAGTTCACCGGGCATGACTTTCCCAGTACAAAAGATCACCGGGCATGACTTTCCCAATACAAAAGTTCACCGGGCATGACTTTCCCAGTACAAAAGATCACCGGGCATGACTTTCCCAATACAAAAGTTGACAGGGCATGACTTTCCCAGTACAAAAGTTCACCGGGCATGACTTTCGCAGTACAAAAGTTCACCGGGCATGACTTTCCCAGTACAAAAGATCACCGGGCATGACTTTCCCAATACAAAAGTTCACCGGGCATAACTTTCCCAGTACAAAAGATCACCGGGCATGACTTTTCCCAATACAAAAGTTCACCGGGCATGACTTTCCCTGTACAAAAGATCACCGGGCATGACTTTTCCCATACAAAAGTTCACCGGGCATGACTTTTCCCATACAAAAGTTCACCGTTCATGACTTTCCCAGTACAAAAGATCACCGGGCATGACTTTCCCAGTACAAAAGATCACCGGGCATGACTTTCCCAATACAAAAGTTCACCGGGCATGACTTTCCCAGTACAAAAGATCACCGGGCATGACTTTCCCAATACAAAAGTTCACCGGGCATGACTTTCCCAGTACAAAAGATCACCGGGCATGACTTTTCCCATACATAAGTTCACCGGGCATGACTTTCCCAATACAAAAGTTCACCGGGCATGACTGTCCCAATACAAAAGTTCACCGGGCATGACTTTCCCAATACAAAAGTTCACCGGGCATGACTTTCCCAATACAAAAGTTCACCGGGCATGAATTTCCCAATACAAAAGTTCACCGGACATGACTTTCCCAATACAAAAGTTCACCGGGCATGACTTTCCCAATACAAAAGTTCACCGGGCATGACTATCCCAATACAAAAGTTCACCGGGCATGACTTTCCCAATACAAAAGTTCACCGGGCATGACTTTCCCAGTACAAAAGATCACCGGGCATGACTTTCCCAATACAAAAGTTGACCGGGCATGACTTTCCCAATACAAAAGTTCACCGGGCATGACTTTTCCCATACAAAAGTTCACCGGGCATGACTTTCCCAGTACAAAAGATCACCGGGCATGACTTTCCCAATACAAAAGTTCACTGGGCATGACTTTCCCAATACAAAAGTTGACCGGGCATGACTTTCCTAATACAAAAGTTGACCGGGCATGACTTTCCCAATACAAAAGTTCACCGGGCATGACTTTTCCCATACAAAAGTTCACCGGGCATGACTTTCCCAATACAAAAGTTCACCGGGCATGACTTTCCCAATACAAAAGTTCACCGGGCATGACTTTCCCAGTACAAAAGATCACCGGGCATGACTTTCCCAATACAAAAGTTCACCGGGCATGACTTTCCCAGTACAAAATATCACCGGGCATGACTTTCCCAATACAAAAGTTGACCGGGCATGACTTTCCCAATACAAAAGTTCACCGGGCATGACTTTTACCATACAAAAGTTGACCGGGCATGACTTTCCCAATACAAAAGTTCACCGGGCATGACTTTCCCAGTACAAAAGTTCACCGGGCATGACTTTCCCAATACAAAAGTTCACCGGGCATGACTTTCCCATACAAAAGTTGACCGGGCATGACTTTCTCAGTACAAAAGATCACCGGGCATGACTTTTCCCATACAAAAGTTCACCGGGCATGACTTTCCTAATACAAAAGTTGACCGGGCATGACTTTCCCAGTACAAAAGATCACCGGGCATGACTTTCCCAATACAAAAGATCACCGGGCATGACTTTTCCCATACAAAAGTTCACCGGGCATGACTTTCCCAGTACAAAAGATCACCGGGCATGACTTTCCCAATACAAAAGTTGACCGGGCATGAATTTCCCAATACAAAAGTTGACCGGGCATGACTTTTCCAATACAAAAGTTTACCGGGCATGACTTTCCCAGTACAAAAGATCACCGGGCATGACTTTCCCAATACAACAGTTCACCGGGCATGACTTTTCCCATACAAAAGTTGACCGGGCATGACTTTCCCAATACAAAAGTTCACCGGGCATGACATTTCCCATACAAAAGTTCACCGGGCATGACTTTCCCAATACAAAAGTTCACCGGGCATGACTTTCCCAGTACAAAAGATCACCGGGCATGACTTTCCCAATACAAAAGTTCACCGGGCATGACTTTCCCAGTACAAAAGATCACCGGGCATGACTTTCCCAATACAAAAGTTGACAGGGCATGACTTTCCCAGTACAAAAGTTCACCGGGCATGACTTTCGCAGTACAAAAGTTCACCGGGCATGACTTTCCCAGTACAAAAGATCACCGGGCATGACTTTCCCAATACAAAAGTTCACCGGGCATAACTTTCCCAGTACAAAAGATCACCGGGCATGACTTTTCCCAATACAAAAGTTCACCGGGCATGACTTTCCCTGTACAAAAGATCACCGGGCATGACTTTTCCCATACAAAAGTTCACCGGGCATGACTTTTCCCATACAAAAGTTCACCGTTCATGACTTTCCCAGTACAAAAGATCACCGGGCATGACTTTCCCAGTACAAAAGATCACCGGGCATGACTTTCCCAATACAAAAGTTCACCGGGCATGACTTTCCCAGTACAAAAGATCACCGGGCATGACTTTCCCAATACAAAAGTTCACCGGGCATGACTTTCCCAGTACAAAAGATCACCGGGCATGACTTTTCCCATACATAAGTTCACCGGGCATGACTTTTCCCATACAAAAGTTCACCGGGCATGACTTTCCCAGTACAAAAGATCACCGGGCATGACTTTTCCCATACAAAAGTTCACCGGGCATGACTTTCCTAATACAAAAATTGACCGGGCATGACTTGCCCAGTACAAAAGATCACCGGGCATGACTTTCCCAATACAAAAGTTCACCGGGCATGACTTTTCCCATACAAAAGTTCACCGGGCATGACTTTCCCAATACAAAAGTTCACCGGGCATGACTTTCCCAATACAAAAGTTCACCGGGCATGACTTTCCCAATACAAAAGATCACCGGGCATGACTTTCCCAATACAAAAGTTCACCGGGCATGACTTTCCCAATACAAAAGTTCACCGGGCATGAATTTCCCAATACAAAAGTTCACCGGGCATGACTTTCCCAATACAAAAGTTCACCGGGCATGACTTTCCCAATACAAAAGTTCACCGGGCATGACTTTCCCAATACAAAAGTTCACCGGGCATGACTTTCCCAATACAAAAGTTCACCGGGCATGACTTTCCCAATACAAAAGTTCACCGGGCATGACTTTCCCAGTACAAAAGATCACCGGGCATGACTTTCCCAATACAAAAGTTGACCGGGCATGACTTTCCCAATACAAAAGTTCACCGGGCATGACTTTTCCCATGCAAAAGTTCACCGGGAATGACTTTCCCAGTACAAAAGATCACCGGGCATGACTTTCCCAATACAAAAGTTCACCGGGCATGACTTTCCCAATACAAAAGTTCACCGGGCATGACTTTCCCAATACAAAAGTTGACCGGGTATGACTTTCCCAATACAAAAGTTCACCGGGCATGACTTTTCCCATACAAAAGTTGACCGGGCATGACTTTCCCAATACAAAAGTTCACCGGGCATGACTTTCCCAGTACAAAAGTTCACCGGGCATGACTTTCCCAGTACAAAAGTTCACCGGGCATGACTTTCCCAATACAAAAGTTCACCGGGCATGACTTTCCCAGTACAAAAGTTCACCGGGCATGACTTTCCCAATACAAAAGTTCACCGGGCATGACTTTCCCATACAAAAGTTGACCGGGCATGACTTTCCCAGTACAAAAGATCACCGGGCATGACTTTCCCAATACAAAAGTTCACCGGGCATGACTTTTCCCATACAAAAGTTGACCGGGCATGACTTTCCCAGTACAAAAGATCACCGGGCATGACTTTTCCCATACAAAAGTTCACCGGGCATGACTTTCCCAGTACAAAAGATCACCGGGCATGACTTTCCCAATACAAAAGTTGACCGGGCATGACTTTCCCAATACAAAAGTTGACCGGGCATGACTTTCCCAATACAAAAGTTCACCGGGCATGACTTTCCCAGTACAAAAGATCACCGGGCATGACTTTCCCAATACAAAAGTTCACCGGGCATGACTTTTCCCATACAAAAGTTGACCGGGCACGACTTTCCCAATACAAAAGTTCACCGGGCATGACTTTTCCCATACAAAAGTTCACCGGGCATGACTTTCCCAATACAAAAGTTCACCGGGCATGACTTTCCCAGTACAAAAGATCACCGGGCATGACTTTCCCAATACAAAAGTTCACCGAGCATGACTTTCCCAGTACAAAAGATCACCGGGCATGACTTTCCCAATACAAAAGTTGACCGGGCATGACTTTCCCAGTACAAAAGTTCACCGGGCATGACTTTCGCAGTACAAAAGTTCACCGGGCATGACTTTCCCAGTACAAAAGATCACCGGGCATGACTTTCCCAATACAAAAGTTCACCGGGCATGACTTTCCCAGTACAAAAGATCACCGGCCATGACTTTTCCCAATACAAAAGTTCACCGGGCATGACTTTCCCAGTACAAAAGGTCACCGGGCATGACTTTTCCCATACAAAAGTTCACCGGGCATGACTTTTCTCATACAAAAGTTCACCGTTCATGACTTTCCCAGTACAAAAGATCACCGGGCATGACTTTCCCAGTACAAAAGATCACCGGGCATGACTTTCCCAATACAAAAGTTCACCGGGCATGACTTTCCCAGTACAAAAGATCACCGGGCATGACTTTCCCAATACAAAAGTTCACCGGGCATGACTTTCCCAGTACAAAAGATCCCCGGGCATGACTTTTCCCATACAAAAGTTCACCGGGCATGACTTTTCCCATACAAAAGTTCACCGGGCATGACTTTCCCAATACAAAAGTTCACCGGGCATGACTTTTCCCATACAAAAGATCACCGGGCATGACTTTCCCAATACAAAAGTTGACCGGGCATGACTTTTCCCATACAAAAGTTAACCGGGCATGACTTTCCCAATACAAAAGTTCACGGGGCATGACTTTTCCAATACAAAAGTTGACCGGGCATGACTTTCCCAGTACAAAAGTTCACCGGGCATGACTTTCCCAGTACAAAAGTTCACCTGGCATGACTTTCCCAATACAAAAGTTCACCGGGCATGACTTTCCCAATACAAAAGTTCACCGGGCATGACTTTCCCAATACAAAAGTTCACCGGGCATGACTTTCCCAGTACAAAAGTTCACCGGGCATGACCTTCCCAATACAAAAGTTCACCGGGCATGACTTTCCCATACAAAAGTTGACCGGGCATGACTTTCCCAGTACAAAAGATCACCGGGCATGGCTTTTCCCATACATAAGTTCACCGGGCATGACTTTCCTAATACAAAAGTTGACCGGGCATGACTTTCCCAGTACAAAAGATCACCGGGCATGACTTTCCCAATACAAAAGTTCACCGGACATGACTTTTCCCATACAAAAGTTGACCGGGCATGACTTTCCCAGTACAAAAGATCACCGGGCATGACTTTTCCCATACAAAAGTTCACCGGGCATGACTTTCCCAGTACAAAAGATCACCGGGCATGACTTTCCCAATACAAAAGTTGACCGGACATGACTTTCCCAATACAAAAGTTGACCGGGCATGACATTCCCAATACAAAAGTTCACCGGGCATGACTTTTCCAGTACAAAAGATCACCGGGCATGACTTTCCCAATACAAAAGTTCACCGGGCATGACTTTTCCCATACAAAAGTTGACCGGGCATGACTTTCCCAATACAAAAGTTCACCGGGCATGACTTTTCCCATACAAAAGTTCACCGGGCATGACTTTCCCAATACAAAAGTTCACCGGGCATGACTTTCCCAGTACAAAAGATCACCGGGCATGACTTTCCCAATACAAATGTTCACCGGGCATGACTTTCCCAGTACAAAAGATCACCGGGCATGACTTTCCCAGTACAAAAGATCACCGGGCATGACTTTTCCCATACAAAAGTTCACCGGGCATGACTTTTCACATACAAAAGTTCACCGGGCATGACTTTCCCAGTACAAAAGATCACCGGGCATGACTTTTCCCATACAAAAGTTCACCGGGCATGACTTTTCACATACAAAAGTTCAGCGGGCATGACTTTCCCAGTACAAAAGATCACCGGGCATGACTTTTCCCATACAAAAGTTCACCGGGCATGACTTTCCTAATACAAAAGTTGACCGGGCATGACTTTCCCAGTACAAAAGATCACCGGGCATGACTTTCCCAATACAAAAGTTCACCGGGCATGACTTTTCCCATACAAAAGTTCACCGGACATGACTTTCCCAATACAAAAGTTCACCGGGCATGACTTTCCCAATACAAAAGTTCACCGGGCATGACTTTCCCAATACAAAAGTTCACCGGGCATGACTTTCCCAATACAAAAGTTCACCGGGCATGACTTTCCCAGTACAAAAGATCACCGGGCATGACTTTCCCAATACAAAAGTTCACCGGGCATGACTTTCCCAGTACAAAAGATCACCGGGCATGACTTTCCCAATACAAAAGTTCACCGGGCATGACTTTCCCAGTACAAAAGATCACCGGGCATGACTTTCCCAATACAAAAGTTCACCGGGCATGACTTTTCCCATACAAAAGTTCACCGGGCATGACTTTCCCAATACAAAAGTTCACCGGGCATGAATTTCCCAATACAAAAGTTCACCGGGCATGACTTTCCCAATACAAAAGTTCACCGGGCATGACTTTCCCAATACAAAAGTTCACCGGGCATGACTTTCCCAATACAAAAGTTCACCGGGCATGACTTTTCCCATACAAAAGTTCACCGGGCATGACTTTCCTAATACAAAAGTTGACCGGGCATGACTTTCCCAGTACAAAAGATCACCGGGCATGACTTTCCCAATACAAAAGTTCACCGGGCATGACTTTCCCAGTACAAAAGATCACCGCGCATGACTTTCCCAATACAAAAGTTCACCGGGCATGACTTTCCCAGTACAAAAGATCACGGGCATGACTTTCCCAATACAAAAGTTCACCGGGCATGACTTTTCCCATACAAAAGTTCACCGGGCATGACTTTCCCAATACAAAAGTTCACCGGGCATGACTTTCCCAGTACAAAAGATCACCGGGCATGACTTTCCCAATACAAAAGTTCACCGGGCATGACTTTTCCCATACAAAAGTTCACCGGGCATGACTTTCCCAGTACAAAAGATCACCGGGCATGACTTTCCCAACACAAAAGTTGACCGGGCATGACTTTCCCAATACAAAAGTTGACCGGGCATGACTTTCCCAATACAAAAGTTCACCAGGCACGACTTCCCCAGTACAAAAGATCACCGGGCATGATTTTCCCAATACAAAATTTCACCGGGCATGACTTTTCCCATACAAAAGTTGACCGGGCATGACTTTCCCAATACAAAAGTTCACCGGGCATGACTTTTCCCATACAAAAGTTCACCGGGCATGACTTTCCCAATACAAAAGTTCACCGGGCATGACTTTCCAGTACAAAAGATCACCGGGCATGACTTTCCCAATACAAAAGTTCACCGGGCATGACTTTCCCAGTACAAAAGATCACCGGGCATGATTTTCCCAATACAAAAGTTGACCGGGCATGACTTTCCCAATACAAAAGTTCAACGGGCATGACTTTCCCAATACAAAAGTTCACCGGGCATGACTTTCCCAGTACAAAAGATCACCGGGCATGACTTTCCCAATACAAAAGTTCACCGGGCATGACTTTCCCAGTACAAAAGTTCACCGGGCATGACTTTCCCAATACAAAAGTTCACCGGGCATGACTTTCCCATACAAAAGTTGACCGGGCATGACTTTCCCAATACAAAAGTTCACCGGGCATGACTTTCCCAGTACAAAAGTTCACCGGGCATGACTTTCCCAATACAAAAGTTCACCGGGCATGACTTTCCCATACAAAAGTTGACCGGGCATGACTTTCCCAGTACAAAAGTTCACCGGGCATGACTTTCCCAATACAAAAGTTCACCGGGCATGACTTTTCCCATACAAAAGTTCACCGGGCATGACTTTCCCAATACAAAAGTTCACCGAGTATGACTTTCCCAGTACAAAAGATCACCGGGCATGACTTTCCCAATACAAAAGTTCACCGGGCATGACTTTCCCAATACAAAAGTTCACCGGGCATGACTTTCCCAATACAAAAGTTCACGGGGCATGACTTTCCCAATACAAAAGTTCACCGGGCATGACTTTCCCAATACAAAAGTTCACCGGGCATGACTTTCCCAATACAAAAGTTCACCGGGCATGACTTTCCCAGTACAAAAGATCACCGGGCATGACTTTCCCAATACAAAAGTTCACCGGGCATGACTTTCCCAATATAAAAGTTCACCGGGCATGACTTTTCCCATACAAAAGTTCACCAGGCATGACTTTCCCAGTACAAAAGTTCACCGGGCATGACTTTCCCAGTACAAAAGATCACCGGGCATGACTTTCCCAGTACAAAAGATCACCGGGCATGACTTTCCCAATACAAAAGTTCACCGGGCATGACTTTCCCAATACAAAAGTTCACCGGGCATGACCTTCCCAATACAAAAGTTCACCGGGCATGACTTTCCCAATACAAAAGTTCACCGGGCATGACTTTCCCAATACAAAAGTTGACCGGGCATGACTTTCCCAATACAAAAGTTCACCGGGCATAACTTTCCCAATACAAAAGTTCACCGGGCATGATTTTCCCAATACAAAAGTTCACCGGGCATGACTTTCCCAATACAAAAGTTCACCGGGCATGACTTTCCCAGTACAAAAGATCACCGGGCATGACTTTCCCAATACAAAAGTTCACCGGGCATGACTTTCCCAATACAAAAGTTCACCGGGCATGACTTTTCCCATACAAAAGTTCACCGGGCATGACTTTCCCAATACAAAAGTTCACCGGGCATGACTTTCCCAGTACAAAAGATCACCGGGCATGACTTTTCCCATACAAAAGTTCACCGGGCATGACTTTCCTAATACAAAAGTTGACCGGGCATGACTTTCCCAATGCAAAAGTTCACCGGGCATGACTTTTCCCATACAAAAGTTGACCGGGCATGACTTTCCCAATACAAAAGTTCACCGGGCATGACTTTCCCAATACAAAAGTTCACCGGGCATGACTTTCCCAGTACAAAAGTTCACCGGGCATGACTTTCCCAATACAAAATTTGACCGGGCATGACTTTTCCAGTACAAATGTTCACCGGGCATGAATTTCCCAGTACAAAAGTTCACCGGGCATGACTTTCCCAATACAAAAGTTCACCGGGCATGACTTTCCCAATACAAAAGTTCACCGGGCATGACTTTCCCAGTACAAAAGTTCACCGGGCATGACTTTCCCAATACAAAAGTTGACCGGGCATGACTTTCCCAGTACAAATGTTCACCGGGCATGACTTTCCCAGTACAAATGTTCACCGGGCATGAATTTCCCAGTACAAAAGTTCACCGGGCATGACTTTCCCGATACAAAAGTTCACCGGAGATGACTTTTCCCATACAAAAGTTCACCGGGCATGACTTTCCTAATACAAAAGTTGACCGGGCATGACTTTCCCAATACAAAAGTTCACCGGGCATGACTTTTCCAATACAAAAGTTGACCGGGCATGACTTTCCCAATACAAAAGTTCACCGGGCATGACTTTCCCAGTACAAAAGATCACCGGGCATGACTTTCCTAATACAAAAGTTGACCGGGCATGACTTTCCCAATACAAAAGTTCACCGGGCATGACTTTTCCCATACAAAAGTTCACCGGGCATGACTTTCCCAATACAAAAGTTCACCGGGCATGACTTTCCCAATACAAAAGTTCACCGGGCATGACTTTCCCAGTACAAAAGTTCACCGGGCATGACTTTCCCAATACAAAAGTTCACCGGGCATGACTTTCCCAGTACAAAAGTTCACCGGGCATGACTTTCCCAATACAAAAGTTGACCGGGCATGACTTTTCCCATACAAAAGTTCACCGGGCATGACTTTCCCAGTACAAAAGTTCACCGGGCATGACTTTCCCAATACAAAAGTTGACCGGGCATGACTTTCCCAATACAAAAGTTCACCGGGCATGACTTTCCCAGTACAAAAGTTCACCGGGCATGACTTTCCCAATACAAAAGTTCACCGGGCATGACTTTCCCAATACAAAAGTTCACCGGGCATGACTTTCCCAATACAAAAGTTCACCGGGCATGACTTTTCCCATACAAAAGTTCACCGGGCATGACTTTCCCAATACAAAAGTTCACCGGGCATGACTTTCCCAATACAAAAGTTCACCGGGCATGACTTTCCCAATACAAAAGTTCACCGGGCATGACTTTCCCAATACAAAAGTTCACCGGGCATGACTTTTCCCATACAAAAGTTGACCGGGCATGACTTTCCCAGTACAAAATGACTTTTCCCATACAAAAGTTCACCGGGCATGACTTTCCCAGTACAAAAGATCACCGGGCATGACTTTCCCAATACAAAAGTTGACCGGGCATGACTTACCCAATACAAAAGTTCACCGGGCATGACTTTTCCCATACAAAAGTTCACCGGGCATGACTTTTCCCATACAAAAGTTGACCGGGCATGACTTTCCCAGTACAAAAGATCACCGAGCATGACTTTTCCCATACAAAAGTTCACCGGGCATGACTTTTCCAATACAAAAGTTCACCGGGCATGACTTTCCCAGTACAAAAGATCACCGGGCATGACTTTCCCAGTACAAAAGATCACCGGGCATGACTTTCCCAATACAAAAGTTCACCGGGCATGACCTTCCCATACAAAAGTTCACCGGGCATGACTTTCCCAGCACAAAAGTTCACCGGGCATGACTTTCCCAATACAAAAGTTCACCGGGCATGACTTTCCCAGTACAAAAGATCACCGGGCATGACTTTCCCAGTACCAAAGATTACCGGGCATGACTTTCCCAATACAAAAGTTGACCGGGCATGACTTTCCCAATACAAAAGTTCACCGGGCATGACTTTTCCCATACAAAAGTTGACCGGGCATGACTTTCCTAATACAAAAGTTCACCGGAGATGACTTTTCCCATACAAAAGTTCACCGGGCATGACTTTCCTAATACAAAAGTTGACCGGGCATGACTTTTCCCATACAAAAGTTGACCGGGCATGACTTTCCCAATACAAAAGTTCACCGGGCATGACTTTTCCCAGTACAAAAGTTCACCGGGCATGACTTTCCCAGTACAAAAGTTGACCGGGCATGACTTTCCCAGTACAAAAGTTCACCGGGCATGACTTTCCCAGTACAAAAGTTCACCGGGCATGACTTTCCCAATACAAAAGTTCACCGGGCATGACTTTCTCAATACAAAAGTTCACCGGGCATGACTTTCCCAGTACAAAAGGTCACCGGGCATGATTTTCCTAATACAAAAGTTGACCGGGCATGACTTTCCCAATACAAAAGTTCACCGGGCATGACTTTTCCCATACAAAAGTTCACCGGGCATGACTTTCCCAATACAAAAGTTGACCTGGCATGACTTTCCCAGTACAAAAGATCACCGGGCATGACTTTTCCCATACAAAAGTTCACCGGGCATGACTTTTCCCATACAAAAGTTCACCGGGCATGACTTTCCCAGTACAAAAGATCACCGGACATGACTTTCCCAATACAAAAGTTCACCGGGCATGACTTTCCCAATACAAAAGTTCACCGGGCATGACTTTTCCCATACAAAAGTTCACCGGGCATGACTTTCCCAGTACAAAAGATCACCGGGCATGACTTTCCCAATACAAAAGTTCACCGGGCATGACTTTCCCAATACAAAAGTTCACCGGGCATGACTTTCCCAATACAAGGGCATGACTTTCCCAATACAAAAGTTGACCGGGCATGACTTTCCCAATACAAAAGTTCACCGGGCATGACTTTCCCAATACAAAAGTTCACCGGGCATGACTTTCCCAGTACAAAAGTTGACCGGGCATGACTTTCCCAATACAAAAGTTGACCGGGCATGACTTTCCCAATACAAAAGTTCACCGGGCATGACTTTCCCAATACAAAAGTTCACCGGGCATGACTTTCCCAATACAAAAGTTGACCGGGCATGACTTTCCCAATACAAAATTTCACCGGGCATGACTTTCCCAATACAAAAGTTGACCGGGCATGACTTTTCCAATACAAAAGTTCACCGGGCATAACTTTCCCAATACAAAAGTTCACCGGGCATGATTTCCCAGTACAAAAGTTGACCGGGCATGACTTTCCCAATACAAAAGTTCACCGGGCACGACTTTCCCAATACAAAAGTTCACCGGGCATGACTTTCCCAGTACAAAAGTTCACCGGGCATGACTTTCCCAATACAAAAGTTGACCGGGCATGACTTCCCCAATACAAAAGTTCACCGGGCATGACTTTCCCAATACAAAAGTTCACCGGGCATTACTTTCCCAGTACAAAAGATCACCGGGCATGACTTTTCCCATACAAAAGTTCACCGGGCATGACTTTCCTAATACAAAAGTTGACCGGGCATAACTTTCCCAATACAAAAGTTCACCTGGCATGACTTTTCCCATACAAAAGTTCACCGGGCATGACTTTCCCAGTACAAAAGATCACCGGGCATGACTTTCCCAATACAAAAGTTCACCGGGCATGACTTTCCCAATACAAAAGTTCACCGGGCATGACTTTCCCAATACAAAAGTTCACCGGGCATGACTTTCCCAATACAAAAGTTCACCGGGCATGACTTTCCCAATACAAAAGTTCACCGGGCATGACTTTCCCAATACAAAAGTTCACCGGGCATGACTTTCCCAATACAAAAGTTGACCGGGCATGACTTTCCCAATACAAAAGATCACCGGGCATGACTTTCCCAATACAAAAGTTCACCGGGCATGACTTTCCCAGTACAAAAGATCACCGGGCATGGCTTTCCCAATACAAAAGTTCACCGGGCATGACTTTCCCAATACAAAAGTTCACCGGGCATGACTTTCCCAATACAAAAGATCACCGGGCATGACTTTTCCCATACAAAAGTTCATCGGGCATGACTTTCCCAGTACAAAAGATCACCGGGCATGACTTTCCCAATACAAAAGTTCACCGGGCATGACTTTCCCAATACAAAAGTTCACCGGGCATGACTTTCCCAATACAAAAGTTGACCGGGCATGACTTTCCCAATACAAAAGATCACCGGGCATGACTTTCCCAGTACAAAAGTTCACCGGGCATGAATTTCCCAATACAAAAGTTCACCGGGCATGACTTTCCCAGTACAAAAGATCACCGGGCATGACTTTCCCAATACAAAAGTTCACCGGGCATGACTTTCCCAGTACAAAAGATCACCGGGCATGACTTTCCCAATACAAAAGTTCACCGGGCATGACTTTTCCCATACAAAAGTTCACCGGGCATGACTTTCCCAATACAAAAGATCACCGGGCATGACTTTCCTAATACAAAAGTTCACCGGGCATGACTTTCCTAGTACAAAAGATCACCGGGCATGACTTTCCCAATACAAAAGTTGACCGGGCATGACTTTCCCAATACAAAAGTTCACCGGGCATGACTTTTCCCATACAAAAGTACACCGGGCATGACTTTCCCAATACAAAAGTTCACCGGGTATGACTTTCCCAATACAAAAGTTCACCGGGCATGACTTTCCCAATACAAAAGATCACCGGGCATGACTTTTCCCATACAAAAGTTCATCGGGCATGACTTTCCCAGTACAAAAGATCACCGGGCATGACTTTCCCAATACAAAAGTTCACCGGGCATGACTTTCCCAATACAAAAGTTCACCGGGCATGACTTTCCCAATACAAAAGTTGACCGGGCATGACTTTCCCAATACAAAAGATCACCGGGCATGACTTTCCCAGTACAAAAGTTCACCGGGCATGACTTTCCCAATACAAAAGTTCACGGGGCATGACTTTCCCAATACAAAAGTTCACCGGGCATGACTTTCCCAATACAAAAGTTCACCGGGCATGACTTTCCCAATACAAAAGTTCACCGGGCATGACTTTTCCCATACAAAAGTTCACCGGGCATGACTTTCCCAATACAAAAGATCACCGGGCATGACTTTCCTAATACAAAAGTTCACCGGGCATGACTTTCCCAGTACAAAAGATCACCGGGCATGACTTTCCCAATACAAAAGTTGACCGGGCATGACTTTCCCAATACAAAAGTTCACCGGGCATGACTTTTCCCATACAAAAGTACACCGGGCATGACTTTCCCAATACAAAAGTTCACAGGGCATGACTTTCCCAATACAAAAGTTCACCGGGTATGACTTTCCCAATACAAAAGTTCACCGGGCATGACTTTCCCAATACAAAAGTTCACCGGGCATGACTTTCCCAATACAAAAGTTCACCGGGCATGACTTTCCCAATACAAAAGTTCACCGGGCATGACTTTCCCAATACAAAAGTTCACCGGGCATGACTTTCCCAATACAAAAGTTCACCGGGCATGACTTTTCCCATACAAAAGTTCACCGGGCATGACTTTCCCAGTACAAAAGATCACCGGGCATGACTTTCCCAATACAAAAGTTGACCGGGCATGACTTTCCCAATACAAAAGTTCACCGGGCATGACTTTCCCAATACAAAAGTTCACCGGGCATGACTTTCCCAATACAAAAGTTCACCGGGCACAACTTTCATAATACAAAAGTTCACCGGGCATGACTTTCCCAGTACAAAAGTTCACCGGGCATGACTTTCCCAATACAAAAGTTGACCGGGCATGACTTCCCCAATACAAAAGTTCACCGGGCATGACTTTCCCAATACAAAAGTTCACCGGGCATGACTTTCCCAGTACAAAAGATCACCGGGCATGACTTTTCCCATACAAAAGTTCACCGGGCATGACTTTCCTAATACAAAAGTTGACCGGGCATAACTTTCCCAATACAAAAGTTCACCTGGCATGACTTTTCCCATACAAAAGTTGACCGGGCATGACTTTCCCAATACAAAAGTTCACCGGGCATGACTTTCCCAATACAAAAGTTCACCGGGAATGCCTTTCCCAATACAAAAGTTCACCGGGCATGACTTTCCCAATACAAAAGTTCACCGGGCATGACTTTCCCAATACAAAAGTTCACCGGGTATGACTTTCCCAATACAAAAGTTCACCGGGCATGACTTTCCCAATACAAAAGTTCACCGGGCATGACTTTCCCAATACAAAAGTTCACCGGGCATGACTTTCCCAATACAAAAGTTCACCGGGCATGACTTTCCCAATACAAAAGTTCACCGGGCATGACTTTTCCCATACAAAAGTTCACCGGGCATGACTTTCCCAATACAAAAGTTCACCGGGCATGACTTTCCCAATACAAAAGTTCACCGGGCATGACTTTCCCAATACAAAAGTTCACCGGGCATGACTTTTCCCATACAAAAGTTCACCGGGCATGACTTTCCCAATACAAAAGTTCACCGGGCATGACTTTCCCAATACAAAAGTTCACCGGGCATGACTTTCCCAATACAAAAGTTCACCGGGCATGACTTTCCCAATACAAAATTTCACCGGGCATGATTTTCCCAATACAAAAGTTCACCGGGCATGACTTTCCCAATACAAAAGTTCACCGGGCATGACTTTCACAATACAAAAGATCACCGGGCATGACCTTTCCCATACAAAAGTTCATCGGGCATGACTTTCCCAGTACAAAAGATCACCGGGCATGACTTTCCCAATACAAAAGTTCACCGGGCATGACTTTCCCAATACAAAAGTTGACCGGGCATGACTTTCCCAATACAAAAGTTGACCGGGCATGACTTTCCCAATACAAAAGATCACCGGGCATGACTTTCCCAGTACAAAAGTTCACCGGGCATGACTTTCCCAATACAAAAGTTCACCGGGCATGACTTTCCCAGTACAAAAGATCACCGGGCATGACTTTCCCAATACAAAAGTTCACCGGGCATGACTTTCCCAGTACAAAAGGTCACCGGGCACGACTTTCCCAATACAAAAGTTCACCGGGCATGACTTTTCCCATACAAAAGTTCACCGGGCATGACTTTCCCAATACAAAAGATCACCGGGCATGACTTTCCTAATACAAAAGTTCACCGGGCATGACTTTCCCAGTACAAAAGATCACCGGGCATGACTTTCCCAATACAAAAGTTGACCGGGCATGACTTTCCCAATACAAAAGTTCACCGGGCATGACTTTCCCAATACAAAAGTTCACCGGGCATGACTTTCCCAATACAAAATTCACCGGGCATGACTTTCCCAATACAAAAGTTCACCGGGCATGACTTTCCCAGTACAAAAGTTCACCGGGCATGACTTTCCCAATACAAAAGTTGACCGGGCATGACTTTCCCAATACAAAAGTTCACCGGGCATGACTTTCCCAATACAAAAGTTGACCGGGCATGACTTTCCCATTACAAAAGTTCACCGGGCATGACTTTCCCAATACAAAAGTTCACCGGGCATGACTTTCCCAATACAAAAGTTCACCGGGCATGACTTTCCCAATACAAAAGTTCACCGGGCATGACTTTCCCAGTACAAAAGTTCACCGGGCATGACTTTCCCAATACAAAAGTTCACCGGGCATGACTTTCCCAATACAAAAGTTCACCGGGCATGACTTTCCCAATACAAAAGTTGACCGGGCATGACTTTCCCAATACAAAAGTTCACCGGGCATGACTTTCCCAATACAAAAGTTCACCGGCCATGACTTTCCCAATACAAAAGTTCACCGGGCATGACTTTCCCAGTACAAAAGATCACCGGGCATGACTTTCCCAATACAAAAGTTGACCGGGCATGACTTTTCCCATACAAAAGTTGACCGGGTATGACTTTCCCAATACAAAAGTTGACCGGGCATGACTTTCCCAATACAAAAGTTCACCGGGCATGACTTTCCCAATACAAAAGTTCACCGGGCATGACTTTCTCAATACAAAAGTTCACCGGGCATGACTTTCCCAGTACAAAAGGTCACCGGGCATGATTTTCCTAATACAAAAGTTGACCGGGCATGACTTTCCCAATACAAAAGTTCACCGGGCATGACTTTTCCCATACAAAAGTTCACCGGGCATGACTTTCCCAATACAAAAGTTGACCTGGCATGACTTTCCCAGTACAAAAGATCACCGGGCATGACTTTTCCCATACAAAAGTTCACCGGGCATGACTTTTCCCATACAAAAGTTCACCGGGCATGACTTTCCCAGTACAAAAGATCACCGGACATGACTTTCCCAATACAAAAGTTCACCGGGCATGACTTTCCCAATACAAAAGTTCACCGGGCATGACTTTTCCCATACAAAAGTTCACCGGGCATGACTTTCCCAGTACAAAAGATCACCGGGCATGACTTTCCCAATACAAAAGTTCACCGGGCATGACTTTCCCAATACAAAAGTTCACCGGGCATGACTTTCCCAATACAAGGGCATGACTTTCCCAATACAAAAGTTGACCGGGCATGACTTTCCCAATACAAAAGTTCACCGGGCATGACTTTCCCAATACAAAAGTTCACCGGGCATGACTTTCCCAGTACAAAAGTTGACCGGGCATGACTTTCCCAATACAAAAGTTGACCGGGCATGACTTTCCCAATACAAAAGTTCACCGGGCATGACTTTCCCAATACAAAAGTTCACCGGGCATGACTTTCCCAATACAAAAGTTGACCGGGCATGACTTTCCCAATACAAAAGTTCACCGGGCATGACTTTCCCAATACAAAATTTCACCGGGCATGACTTTCCCAATACAAAAGTAGACCGGGCATGACTTTTCCAATACAAAAGTTCACCGGGCATAACTTTCCCAATACAAAAGTTCACCGGGCATGATTTCCCAGTACAAAAGTTGACCGGGCATGACTTTCCCAATACAAAAGTTCACCGGGCACGACTTTCCCAATACAAAAGTTCACCGGGCATGACTTTCCCAGTACAAAAGTTCACCGGGCATGACTTTCCCAATACAAAAGTTGACCGGGCATGACTTCCCCAATACAAAAGTTCACCGGGCATGACTTTCCCAATACAAAAGTTCACCGGGCATTACTTTCCCAGTACAAAAGATCACCGGGCATGACTTTTCCCATACAAAAGTTCACCGGGCATGACTTTCCTAATACAAAAGTTGACCGGGCATAACTTTCCCAATACAAAAGTTCACCTGGCATGACTTTTCCCATACAAAAGTTCACCGGGCATGACTTTCCCAGTACAAAAGATCACCGGGCATGACTTTCCCAATACAAAAGTTCACCGGGCATGACTTTCCCAATACAAAAGTTCACCGGGCATGACTTTCCCAATACAAAAGTTCACCGGGCATGACTTTCCCAATACAAAAGTTCACCGGGCATGACTTTCCCAATACAAAAGTTCACCGGGCATGACTTTCCCAATACAAAAGTTCACCGGGCATGACTTTCCCAATACAAAAGTTGACCGGGCATGACTTTCCCAATACAAAAGATCACCGGGCATGACTTTCCCAATACAAAAGTTCACCGGGCATGACTTTCCCAGTACAAAAGATCACCGGGCATGGCTTTCCCAATACAAAAGTTCACCGGGCATGACTTTCCCAATACAAAAGTTCACCGGGCATGACTTTCCCAATACAAAAGATCACCGGGCATGACTTTTCCCATACAAAAGTTCATCGGGCATGACTTTCCCAGTACAAAAGATCACCGGGCATGACTTTCCCAATACAAAAGTTCACCGGGCATGACTTTCCCAATACAAAAGTTCACCGGGCATGACTTTCCCAATACAAAAGTTGACCGGGCATGACTTTCCCAATACAAAAGATCACCGGGCATGACTTTCCCAGTACAAAAGTTCACCGGGCATGAATTTCCCAATACAAAAGTTCACCGGGCATGACTTTCCCAGTACAAAAGATCACCGGGCATGACTTTCCCAATACAAAAGTTCACCGGGCATGACTTTCCCAGTACAAAAGATCACCGGGCATGACTTTCCCAATACAAAAGTTCACCGGGCATGACTTTTCCCATACAAAAGTTCACCGGGCATGACTTTCCCAATACAAAAGATCACCGGGCATGACTTTCCTAATACAAAAGTTCACCGGGCATGACTTTCCGAGTACAAAAGATCACCGGGCATGACTTTCCCAATACAAAAGTTGACCGGGCATGACTTTCCCAATACAAAAGTTCACCGGGCATGACTTTTCCCATACAAAAGTACACCGGGCATGACTTTCCCAATACAAAAGTTCACCGGGTATGACTTTCCCAATACAAAAGTTCACCGGGCATGACTTTCCCAATACAAAAGATCACCGGGCATGACTTTTCCCATACAAAAGTTCATCGGGCATGACTTTCCCAGTACAAAAGATCACCGGGCATGACTTTCCCAATACAAAAGTTCACCGGGCATGACTTTCCCAATACAAAAGTTCACCGGGCATGACTTTCCCAATACAAAAGTTGACCGGGCATGACTTTCCCAATACAAAAGATCACCGGGCATGACTTTCCCAGTACAAAAGTTCACCGGGCATGACTTTCCCAATACAAAAGTTCACGGGGCATGACTTTCCCAATACAAAAGTTCACCGGGCATGACTTTCCCAATACAAAAGTTCACCGGGCATGACTTTCCCAATACAAAAGTTCACCGGGCATGACTTTTCCCATACAAAAGTTCACCGGGCATGACTTTCCCAATACAAAAGATCACCGGGCATGACTTTCCTAATACAAAAGTTCACCGGGCATGACTTTCCCAGTACAAAAGATCACCGGGCATGACTTTCCCAATACAAAAGTTGACCGGGCATGACTTTCCCAATACAAAAGTTCACCGGGCATGACTTTTCCCATACAAAAGTACACCGGGCATGACTTTCCCAATACAAAAGTTCACAGGGCATGACTTTCCCAATACAAAAGTTCACCGGGTATGACTTTCCCAATACAAAAGTTCACCGGGCATGACTTTCCCAATACAAAAGTTCACCGGGCATGACTTTCCCAATACAAAAGTTCACCGGGCATGACTTTCCCAATACAAAAGTTCACCGGGCATGACTTTCCCAATACAAAAGTTCACCGGGCATGACTTTCCCAATACAAAAGTTCACCGGGCATGACTTTTCCCATACAAAAGTTCACCGGGCATGACTTTCCCAGTACAAAAGATCACCGGGCATGACTTTCCCAATACAAAAGTTGACCGGGCATGACTTTCCCAATACAAAAGTTCACCGGGCATGACTTTCCCAATACAAAAGTTCACCGGGCATGACTTTCCCAATACAAAAGTTCACCGGGCACAACTTTCATAATACAAAAGTTCACCGGGCATGACTTTCCCAGTACAAAAGTTCACCGGGCATGACTTTCCCAATACAAAAGTTGACCGGGCATGACTTCCCCAATACAAAAGTTCACCGGGCATGACTTTCCCAATACAAAAGTTCACCGGGCATGACTTTCCCAGTACAAAAGATCACCGGGCATGACTTTTCCCATACAAAAGTTCACCGGGCATGACTTTCCTAATACAAAAGTTGACCGGGCATAACTTTCCCAATACAAAAGTTCACCTGGCATGACTTTTCCCATACAAAAGTTGACCGGGCATGACTTTCCCAATACAAAAGTTCACCGGGCATGACTTTCCCAATACAAAAGTTCACCGGGCATGACTTTCCCAATACAAAAGTTCACCGGGCATGACTTTCCCAATACAAAAGTTCACCGGGCATGACTTTCCCAATACAAAAGTTCACCGGGTATGACTTTCCCAATACAAAAGTTCACCGGGCATGACTTTCCCAATACAAAAGTTCACCGGGCATGACTTTCCCAATACAAAAGTTCACCGGGCATGACTTTCCCAATACAAAAGTTCACCGGGCATGACTTTCCCAATACAAAAGTTCACCGGGCATGACTTTTCCCATACAAAAGTTCACCGGGCATGACTTTCCCAATACAAAAGTTCACCGGGCATGACTTTCCCAATACAAAAGTTCACCGGGCATGACTTTCCCAATACAAAAGTTCACCGGGCATGACTTTTCCCATACAAAAGTTCACCGGGCATGACTTTCCCAATACAAAAGTTCACCGGGCATGACTTTCCCAATACAAAAGTTCACCGGGCATGACTTTCCCAATACAAAAGTTCACCGGGCATGACTTTCCCAATACAAAATTTCACCGGGCATGATTTTCCCAATACAAAAGTTCACCGGGCATGACTTTCCCAATACAAAAGTTCACCGGGCATGACTTTCACAATACAAAAGATCACCGGGCATGACCTTTCCCATACAAAAGTTCATCGGGCATGACTTTCCCAGTACAAAAGATCACCGGGCATGACTTTCCCAATACAAAAGTTCACCGGGCATGACTTTCCCAATACAAAAGTTGACCGGGCATGACTTTCCCAATACAAAAGTTGACCGGGCATGACTTTCCCAATACAAAAGATCACCGGGCATGACTTTCCCAGTACAAAAGTTCACCGGGCATGACTTTCCCAATACAAAAGTTCACCGGGCATGACTTTCCCAGTACAAAAGATCACCGGGCATGACTTTCCCAATACAAAAGTTCACCGGGCATGACTTTCCCAGTACAAAAGGTCACCGGGCACGACTTTCCCAATACAAAAGTTCACCGGGCATGACTTTTCCCATACAAAAGTTCACCGGGCATGACTTTCCCAATACAAAAGATCACCGGGCATGACTTTCCTAATACAAAAGTTCACCGGGCATGACTTTCCCAGTACAAAAGATCACCGGGCATGACTTTCCCAATACAAAAGTTGACCGGGCATGACTTTCCCAATACAAAAGTTCACCGGGCATGACTTTCCCAATACAAAAGTTCACCGGGCATGACTTTCCCATACAAAATTCACCGGGCATGACTTTCCCAATACAAAAGTTCACCGGGCATGACTTTCCCAGTACAAAAGTTCACCGGGCATGACTTTCCCAATACAAAAGTTGACCGGGCATGACTTTCCCAATACAAAAGTTCACCGGGCATGACTTTCCCAATACAAAAGTTGACCGGGCATGACTTTCCCATTACAAAAGTTCACCGGGCATGACTTTCCCAATACAAAAGTTCACCGGGCATGACTTTCCCAATACAAAAGTTCACCGGGCATGACTTTCCCAATACAAAAGTTCACCGGGCATGACTTTCCCAGTACAAAAGTTCACCGGGCATGACTTTCCCAATACAAAAGTTCACCGGGCATGACTTTCCCAATACAAAAGTTCACCGGGCATGACTTTCCCAATACAAAAGTTGACCGGGCATGACTTTCCCAATACAAAAGTTCACCGGGCATGACTTTCCCAATACAAAAGTTCACCGGCCATGACTTTCCCAATACAAAAGTTCACCGGGCATGACTTTCCCAGTACAAAAGATCACCGGGCATGACTTTCCCAATACAAAAGTTGACCGGGCATGACTTTTCCCATACAAAAGTTGACCGGGTATGACTTTCCCAGTACAAAAGTTCACCGGGCATGACTTTCCCAATACAAAAGTTCACCGGGCATGACTTTCCCAATACAAAAGTTCACCGGGCATGACTTTCCCAATACAAAAGTTCACCGGGCATGAATTTCCCAGTACAAAAGTTCACCGGGCATGACTTTCCCAATACAAAAGTTCACCGGGCATCACTTTCCCAATACAAAAGTTCACCGGGCATGACTTTCCCAGTACAAAAGTTCACCGGGCATGACTTTCCCAATACAAAAGTTCACCGGGCATGACTTTCCCAGTACAAAAGATCACCGGACATGACTTTCCCAGTACAAAAGATCACCGGGTATGACTTTTCCCATACAAAAGTTCACCGGGCATGACTTTCCCAGTACAAAAGGTCACCGGGCATGACTTTCTCAATACAAAAGTTCACCGGGCATGACTTTCCCAGTACAAAAGATCACCGGGCATGACTTTCCCAATACAAAAGTTCACCGGGCATGACTTTCCCAATACAAAAGTTCACCGGGCATGACTTTCCCAGTACAAAAGTTCACCGGGCATGACTTTCCCAATACAAAAGTTCACCGGGCATGACTTTCCCAATACAAAAGTTCACCGGGCATGACTTTCCCAATACAAAAGTTCACCGGGCATGACTTTCCCAATACAAAAGTTAACCGGGCATGACTTTCCCAATACAAAAGTTCACCGGGCATGACTTTCCCAATACAAAAGTTCACCGGGCATGACTTTCCCAATACAAAAGTTCACCGGGCATGACTTTCCCAGTACAAAAGATCACCGGGCATGACTTTCCCAATACAAAAGTTGACCGGGCATGACTTTCCCAATACAAAAGTTCACCGGGCATGACTTTCCCAGTACAAAAGATCACCGGACATGACTTTCCCAGTACAAAAGATCACCGGACATGACTTTCCCAGTACAAAAGATCACCGGGTATGACTTTTCCCATACAAAAGTTCACCGGGCATGACTTTCCCAGTACAAAAGGTCACCGGGCATGACTTTCCCAATACAAAAGTTCACCAGGCATGACTTTCCCAATACAAAAGTTCACCGGGCATGACTTTCCCAGTACAAAAGATCACCGGACATGACTTTCCCAGTACAAAAGATCACCGGGTATGACTTTTCCCATACAAAAGTTCACCGGGCATGACTTTCCCAGAACAAAAGATCACCGGGCATGACTTTCCCAATACAAAAGTTCACCGGGCATGACTTTCCCAATACAAAAGTTCACCGGGCATGACTTTCCCAGTACAAAAGATCACCGGACATGACTTTCCCAGTACAAAAGATCACCGGACATGACTTTCCCAGTACAAAAGATCACCGGGTATGACTTTTCCCATACAAAAGTTCACCGGGCATGACTTTCCCAGTACAAAAGGTCACCGGGCATGACTTTCCCAATACAAAAGTTCACCGGGCATGACTTTCCCAATACAAAAGTTCACCGGGCATGACTTTCCCAATACAAAAGTTCACCGGGCATGACTTTCCCAGTACAAAAGTTCACCGGGCATGACTTTCCCAATACAAAAGTTCACCGGGCATGACTTTCCCAATACAAAAGTTCACCGGGCATGACTTTCCCAATACAAAAGTTCACCGGGCATGACTTTCCCAATACAAAAGTTCACCGGGCATGACTTTCCCAATACAAAAGTTCACCGGGCATGACTTTCCCAATACAAAAGTTCACCAGGCATGACTTTCCCAGTACAAAAGATCACCGGGCATGACTTTCCCAATACAAAAGTTCACCGGGCATGACTTTCCCAATACAAAAGTTCACCGGGCATGACTTTTCCCATACAAAAGTTCACCGGGCATGACTTTCCCAATACAAAAGTTCACCGGGCATGACTTTTCCTAATACAAAAGTTGACCGGGCATGACTTTCCTAATACAAAAGTTCACCGGGAATGACTTTCCCAGTACAAAAGCTCACCGGGCATGACTTTCCCAATACAAAAGTTCACCGGGCATGACTTTCCCAATACAAAAGATCACCGGGCATGACTTTCCCAATACAAAAGTTCACCGGGCATGACTTTTCCCATACAAAAGTTCACCGGGCATGACTTTTCCCATACAAAAGTTCACCGGGCATGACTTTCCCAATACAAAAGTTCACCGGGCATGACTTTCCCAATACAAAAGTTCACCGGGCATGACTTTTCCCATACAAAAGTTCACCGGGCATGACTTTTCCCATACAAAAGTTCACCGGGCATGACTTTCCCAATACAAAAGTTCACCGGGCATGACTTTCCCAATACAAAAGTTCACTGGGCATGACTTTCCCAGTACAAAAGTTGACCGGGCATGACTTTCCTAATACAAAAGTTCACCGGGCATGACTTTCCCAGTACAAAAGATCACCGGGCATGACTTTCCCAATACAAAAGTTCACCGAGCATGACTTTCCCAATACAAAAGATCACCGGGCATGACTTTCCCAATACAAAAGTTCACCGGGCATGACTTTCCCAATACAAAAGTTCACCGGGCATGACTTTCCCAATACAAAAGTTCACCGGGCATGACTTTCCCAATACAAAAGTTCACCGGGCATGACTTTCCCAATACAAAAGTTCACCGGGCATGACTTTCCCATACAAAAGTTCACCGGGCATGACTTTCCCAATACAAAAGTTCACCGGGCATGACTTTCCCAATACAAAAGTTCACCGGGCATGACTTTCCCAATACAAAAGTTCACCGGGCATGACTTTCCCAATACAAAAGTTCACCGGGCATGATTTTCCCAATACAAAAGTTCACCGGGCATGACTTTCCCAATACAAAAGTTCACCGGGCATGACTTTCCCAATACAAAAGATCACCGGGCATAACTTTTCCCATACAAAAGTTCATCGGGCATGACTTTCCCAGTACAAAAGATCACCGGGCATGACTTTCCCAATACAAAAGTTCACCGGGCATGACTTTCCCAATACAAAAGTTCACCGGGCATGACTTTCCCAATACAAAAGTTGACCGGGCATGACTTTCCCAATACAAAAGATCACCGGGCATGACTTTCCCAGTACAAAAGTTCACCGGGCATGACTTTCCCAATACAAAAGTTCACCGGGCATGACTTTCCCAGTACAAAAGATCGCCGGGCATGACTTTCCCAATACAAAAGTTCACCGGGCATGACTTTCCCAGTACAAAAGATCACCGGGCATGACTTTCCCAATACAAAAGTTCACCGGGCATGACTTTTCCCATACAAAAGTTCACCGGGCATGACTTTCCCAATACAAAAGATCACCGGGCATGACTTTCCTAATACAAAAGTTCACCGGGCATGACTTTCCCAGTACAAAAGATCACCGGGCATGACTTTCCCAATACAAAAGTTCACCGGGCATGACTTTTCCCATACAAAAGTTCACCGGGCATGACTTTTCCCATACAAAAGTTCACCGGGCATGATTTGCCCAATACAAAAGTTCACCGGGCATGACTTTCCCAATACAAAAGTTCACCGGACATGACTTTCCCAATACAAAAGTTCACCGGGCATGACTTTCCCAATACAAAAGTTCACCGGGCATGACTTTTCCCATACAAAAGTTCACCGGGCATGACTTTTCCCATACAAAAGTTGACCGGGTATGACTTTTCCCATACAAAAGTTCACCGGGCATGACTTTCCCAATACAAAAGTTGACCGGGCATGACTTTCCCAGTACAAAAGATCACCGGGCATGACTTTCCCAATACAAAAGTTGACCGGGCATGACTTTCCCAATATAAAAGTTCACCGGGCATGACTTTTCCCATACAAAAGTTCACCGGGCATGACTTTTCCCATACAAAAGTTCACAGGGCATGACTTTCCCAATACAAAAGTTCACCGGGCATGACTTTCCCAATACAAAAGTTCACCGGGCATGACTTTCCCAATACAAAAATTCACCGGGCATGACTTTCCCAGTACAAAAGATCACCGGGCATGACTTTCCCAATACAAAAGTTCACCGGCATGACTTTCCCAGTACAAAAGATCACCGGGCATGACTTTCCCAGTACAAAAGTTCACCGGGCATGACTTTCCCAATACAAAAGTTCACCGGGCATGACTTTCCCAATACAAAAGTTCACCGGGCATGACTTTCCCAATACAAAAGTTGACCGGGCATGACTTTCCCAATACAAAAGTTCACCGGGCATGACTTTCCCAATACAAAAGTTCACCGGGCATGACTTTCCCAATACAAAAGTTCACCGGGCATGACTTTCCCAATACAAAAGTTCACCGGGCATGACTTTCCCAATACAAAAGTTCACCGGGCATGACTTTTCCCATACAAAAGTTCACCGGGCATGACTTTTCCCATACAAAAGTTCACCGGGCATGACTTTCCCAATACAAAAGTTCACCGGGCATGACTTTCCCAATACAAAAGTTCACCGGACATGACTTTTCCCATACAAAAGTTCACCGGGCATGACTTTTCCCATACAAAAGTTCACCGGGCATGACTTTCCCAGTACAAAAGATCACCGGGCATGACTTTCCCAATACAAAAGTTCACCGGGCATGACTTTCCCAATACAAAAGTTCACCGGGCATGACTTTCCTAGTACAAAAGATCACCGGGCATGACTTTCCCAATACAAAAGTTGACCGGGCATGACTTTCCCAATACAAAAATTGACCGGGCATGACTTTCCCAATACAAAAGTTCACCGGGCATGACTTTCCCAATACAGAAGTTCACCGGGCATGACTTTCCCAATACAAAAGTTGACCGGGCATGACTTTCCCAGTACAAAAGATCACCGGGCATGACTTTCCTAATACAAAAGTTGACCGGGCATGACTTTCCCAATACAAAAGTTCACCGGGCATTACTTTTCCCATACAAAAGTTCACCGGGCATGACTTTTCCCATACAAAAGTTCACCGGGCATGACTTTCCCAATACAAAAGTTCACCGGGCATGACTTTCCCAGTACAAAAGATTACCGGGCATGACTTTCCCAATACAAAAGTTCACCGGGCATGACTTTCCCAATACAAAAGTTCACCGGGCATGACTTTCCCAATACAAAAGTTGACCGGGCATGACTTTCCCAATACAAAAGTTCACCGGGCATGACTTTCTCAGTACAAAAGATTACCGGGCATGACTTTCCCAATACAAAAGTTGACCGGGCATGACTTTCTCAGTACAAAAGATTACCGGGCATGACTTTCCCAATACAAAAGTTGACCGGGCATGACTTTCCCAATACAAAAGTTGACCGGGCATGACTTTCCCAGTACAAAAGTTCACCGGGCATGACTTTCCCAATACAAAAGTTCACCGGGCATGACTTTTCCCATACAAAAGTTCACCGGGCATGACTTTTCCCATGCAAAAGTTCACCGGGAATGACTTTTCCCATACAAAAGTTGACCGGGCATGACTTTCCCAATACAAACAAGTGAGCAAAGGCTATAGTCGGGACGGGGCCGACCATGTGATACCCTACACCACTACCCCTGTGCATAAGGTTTTCATTGGTAAACATTTATTTAATGGAACATAATCCGACTACCAACAAACAAATTTTGGTTTTTAATAAAATAAAAATAGGTAAAAAAAAACTTTTTAAGTTAAACGGTATTAAGTTAAACATACATTGCAATGTTTAAGATAAATGTACTAAAAACCAAAAAATAATAAAATAGATACAGTCGTTGGAATTATAAACATATGCATAGACTAGACTAAAATAAAACCGTGGGGCACGTCAATTGTCTACAAATTATCGACTTAATGTGCGATAGAAGAATCGTTTAATTCGTCGTTAGGCAGTTGGCCCGCAGACGGTGAGGAAATAACTTACTATTTTCTTGCTCATGGAAATTCCAATAGTTATACACTCCATGTAAATAAAAGAGATGTTTCAACTAGTTTATCGTTGGACATTCACACTGCTGGCTGGCGAGGAATCGTTTCACTGCTCGTAGTTTGTCTTTAATCGACAAAGTACTACTCGCTCACCACTGTGAAACCCTAAAACTCGCTTATAATCGAGCTTGCTAGCTTGTTTCCACATTCTAGCCCTACTTATCACACGTCCATCGTTGTCGGTTGAACAACTGCCTAATTATAGTGTAACATTACAAAACAAACATTTTAATCAACGATTGTAGACAATTGACGTGCCCCACGGTTTTATTTTAGTCTAGTCTATGCATATGTTTATAATTCCAACGACTGTATCTATTTTATTATTTTTTGGTTTTTAGTACATTTATCTTAAACATTGCAATGTATGTTTAACTTAAAACCGTTTAACTTAAAAAGTTTTTTTACCTATTTTTATTTTCTAGTTTTTAGTTTTTATTTCGCATTCTGGTTAATTCATTTAGTGCTTCATTATTGCAAGGTTTCTTGTCCGTTAGTTTATTGCAGTCCCACTCCTCCATACGTAGTCCCTGCAAAGATCTTACTCTACTAAGAGCCACGTAGGCTTGACCTTCTTCAAACAGTTTCGCACCTAAGTATACGACTGCGTGATCCACAGTGCTGCCCTGCAGTTTATGTATTGTAGAAGCCCATGATAGCATTAAAGGCAACACACATCTGTGTGTATCGCTCCCGTTGTTTTGTTAACCTGGCTTCATATTCTTCAGGTGTTTCTGACGCTATCATCTGTGTGTATCGCTCACGTTGCTTTGTTAACCTGGCTTCATATTCTTCAGGCGTTTCTGACGCCGTCATTTGTGTATATCGCTGACGTAGTTTTTTTACCTGGCCTCGTATTGCTCAGGTGTTTTTGACGCTAATTGTTCCCGTCGTTTCTGTAATCGTCTATTTCTATCACCTTCACTTTCTTTAGCTCGTTTTGCTTTATACTTTTCTTTCGCTTTTTGAAGCTTTCGTTTACGTTGTGTTGCAGTTTCTGTTTTATTTGTGTTTGTATTTTTTATATATTTTTTTACCATTTTGTTCCCACGAGTAATGGACATTTAAACGGTCGACCCCCCAGAGGTCCAATAAAGGGGCAAGGCTATGTACAACAAGATAAGCCTGAGTCCTGAGGGGAAAACGCTAAGGACATATCATTTTTATCCACCCTAATGCCATACAGTTCTCGGCGCGTTTTAACCTTTCACCTTAACTTGGGTGGTGATTCAATTTCTAAATTTAAATCTTAATTATACGCCATTTAGTGGCCCTTTTATTTGATACCCATATTGGTGGGATTGATAAAAAATTGTTATCAGGCATTTGGTAGCGGCGGCCATCTTATATTTCAATTTTGCATAGTAAATTGTATTCTACTTGTAGAGACATTTCATTTGATACCCATGTTGATGGGATTGATAAAACCTAAGTTATCCGCCATTTTGTAGAGGCCACCATCTTGGATTTTAATTTTATATAGTACACTGTATTCTACTGGTTGAGCACTTTCATTTTATACCCATATTGATGGGATTGATAAAACCTACGTTATCCGCCATTTTGTAGCGGCCGCCATCTTGGATTTCAATTTTTTATAGTATATTGTATTCTGCTTTTTGAGCCCTTTCATTTGATACCCATATTTATGGGATTGATAAAACCTACGTTATCCGCCATTTTGTAGCGGCCGCCATCTTGGATTTCAATTTTTATAGTATATTGTATTCTGCTTGTTGAGCCCTTTCATTTGATACCCATATTGATGGGATTGATAAAACCTACGTTATCCGCCATTTTGTAGCGGCCGCCATCTTGAATTTATAATGATAATGAATAAACATAATTGTATTGTCACCAAAATCCAAAGTGTATACAAAATTTCAGATTAATCGGTTGACAGGAAGAGGCTGAAATTTGAATTACTAAATTTGACCCAAGAATAAATAATAAAACAAACGGGGTGAGCTAAATAAAACCATTTAAAAAGATGCCTCTTTCTCTCTGAGACCCCCATAAGCAACCAAAATTTCGTGACCATCCGATCAAAATTTCGACCTGTAGAATGGAAGAATTGGCTGCATTACCTACTATTTTGGTATATCCCGTGTTTGACCACCTTCGCCAACCTACTTCACACCAATGTACAGTTAATATTTTTTTCTTCCATTGACAGGCTTTGCCGTTGAAATAACCCTACTAGAAATCGATATATTCACAAAGAATAAAATTTTGAATTTGTCTCCATCACCAAAATCAATAGGCATCTTCCTCTGTGAAGTCCCCATTAACCCCCAAAAATTCGTGACTATCCAATCAAAATTCCAACCTGTAGCGTGATTACAAAAAATGAAAAAATTGGATATATTATATTTTATAATATATTTTGCGATATCTCGGTTGTTTGCCCACTTATGCCAACATACTTTGCGTCAATATAAAGGACATATTTTCTTCTTCCATTGGCGGGCTTTCCTTTTGGAATATTCCTACTAGAAGCGGAAATATTCGCATAAAAAAACGTTGACTTTTCTCCACATAAGCTTTTCGCTTATTCCGACTCCTGAATATTATCCGACCATCACCAAACTAAATAGGCTTCTTCCTCTGTGGGACCCGCATCAACTCCTTAAAAATTCGTGACGATCCGATCAAAATTGCGACCTGTAGAGTGATTACAAAAAAATCGGAAAATGGGATGCATTACCGACTATTGCGATATCTCTGTTGTTTGAGCAGCTACGACAACCTACTTTACATCGTTGTAAAGGTGATACTTTTTACTTTGCTTGCCAGGTTTTGCTTTTGATATACCTCTTAAAGAAACAGAGATATTGGTTTTGAAATAAAACGTTGACCTTTCTCTAGGTAAGTGTTTGCCCATTCCGACCCCTGAACATTATCCGACCATCATCAAAATCAATAGGCTTCTTTCACTTTGGGACCCCTATTAACCCCCAAAATTTTGTGACGATCCGATCAAACATGCGACCTGTAGCGTGATTACAAAAAAATCGGAAAATGGGATGCATTATCGACCATTGCCATATCTCTGCTATTTGATCACCTACGACAACCTACTTTACATCGTTGTAAAGGTGATATTTTCTTCTTTCCTTGCCAGGTTTTGCTTTTGATACACCTCTTAAAGAAACAGATATATTGGCTTTGAAATAAAATGTTGACTTTTCTCCAAATAAGTTTTTTGCCCATTCCGACCCCTAAATATTATCCGACCATCACCAAAATCAATAGGCTTTTTCCTCTGTGAGACCCCCATTAACCCTCAAAATTTCGTGACGATTCGATCAAAATTGAGACCTGTAGCGTGATTTCCAAAAAAATGGATAAATGGGATGTATTACCGACTATTGCGATATCTCCGTTATTTGGTTACCTACGCCGACCTAGTTTGCATCATTGTAAAGGCGGGATCTTATACTTTCATAGTCAGGCTTTGCTTTTGGAAGGTTTTCAACCAAAGCTGTGATATTCGTCATTATAATTAAAATCGCAAAAATGAAAATTGTTGGTTTATTTGCTAGTATTGTGATATCTTCCTTGTTTGATCACCTACGAGCACAAGCTTTACGCCATTAGAAGGTTGATATTTTCTACTTTCATTATCAGGTTTTGCTTTTGGTATACCTCGTATAGAAGCTGAGATATTCGCTTTGGAAAAAAACCTTGTCTTTTTATCCACCTAAGTTTTTTGCCCTTTCCGACCCCTAAATATTATCCGACCATCACCAAAATCAATAGGCTTCTTCCCCTCCGGGACCCCCATCAACATCCAAAATTTCGTGACCATCCGACGGGCATGACTTTTCCAATACAAAAGTTCACCGGGCATGACTTTCCCAATACAAAAGTTCACCGGGCATGACTTTCCCAGTACAAAAGATCACCGGGCATGACTTTCCCAATACAAAAGTTCACCGGGCATGACTTTTCCAGTACAAAAGATCACCGGGCATGACTTTCCCAATACAAAAGTTCACCGGGCATGACTTTCCCAATACAAAAGTTCACCGGGCATGACTTTCCCAATACAAAAGTTCACCGGGCATGACTTTCCCAATACAAAAGTTCACCGGGCATGACTTTCCCAATACAAAAGTTCACCGGGCATGACTTTCCCAATACAAAAGTTCACCGGGCATGACTTTCCCAGTACAAAAGATCACCGGGCATGACTTTCCCAGTACAAAAGATCACCGGGCATGACTTTCCCAATACAAAAGTTGACCGGGCATGACTTTCCCAATACAAAAGTTCACCGGGCATGACTTTCCCAATACAAAAGTTCACCGGGCATGACTTTCCCAATACAAAAGTTCACCGGGCATGACTTTCCCAGTACAAAAGTTCACCGGGCATGACTTTCCCAGTACAAAAGATCACCGGGCATGACTTTCCCAACACAAAAGTTCACCGGGCATGACTTTTCCCATACAAAAGTTCACCGGGCATGACTTTTCCCATACAAAAGTTCAACGGGCATGACTTTCCCAATACAAAAGATCACCGGACATGACTTTTCCCATACAAAAGTTCACCGGGCATGACTTTCCCAGTACAAAAGATCACCGGGCATGACTTTCCCAATACAAAAGTTCACCGGGCATGACTTTCCCAATACAAAAGTTCACCGGGCATGACTTTCCCAATACAAAAGTTCACCGGGCATGACTTTCCCAGTACAAAAGATCACCGGGCATGACTTTCCCAATACAAAAGTTCACCGGGCATGACTTTCCCAGTACAAAAGTTCACCGGGCATGACTTTCCCAATACAAAAGTTCACCGGGCATGACTTTCCCAATACAAAAGTTCACCGGGCATGACTTTCCCAATACAAAAGTTCACCGGGCATGACTTTCACAATACAAAAGTTGACCGGGCATGACTTTCCCAATACAAAAGTTCACCGGGCATGACTTTCCTAATACAAAAGTTCACCGGGCATGACTTTCCCAGTACAAAAGATCACCGGGCATGACTTTCCCAGTACAAAAGTTCACCGGGCATGACTTTCCCAATACAAAAGTTCACCGGGCATGACTTTCCCAATACAAAAGTTCACCGGGCATGACTTTACTAGTACAAAAGATCACCGGGCATGACTTTCCCAATACAAATGTTCACCGGGCATGACTTTCCCAATACAAAAGTTCACCGGGCATGACTTTCCCAATACAAAAGTTCACCGGGCATGACTTTTCCCATACAAAAGTTCACCGGGCATGACTTTCCCAGTACAAAAGATCACCGGGCATGACTTTCCCAATACAAAAGATCACCGGGCATGACTTTCCCAGTACAAAAGTTCACCGGGCATGACTTTCCCAATACAAAAGTTCACCGGGCATGACTTTCCCAATACAAAAGTTGACCGGGCATGACTTTCCCAATACAAAAGTTCACCGGGCATGACTTTCCCAGTACAAAAGATCACCGGGCATGACTTTCCCAATACAAAAGTTCACCGGGCATGACTTTTCCCATACAAAAGTTCACCGGGCATGACTTTTCCCATACAAAAGTTCACCGGGCATGACTTTCCCAATACAAAAGTTCACCGGGCATGACTTTCCTAGTACAAAAGATCACCGGGCATGACTTTCCCAATACAAAAGTTCACCGGGCATGAATTTCCCAGTACAAAAGTTCACCGGGCATGACTTTCCCAATACAAAAGTTCACCGGGCATGACTTTCCCAATACAAAAGATCACCGGGCATGACTTTCCCAGAACAAAAGTTCACCGGGCATGACTTTCCCAATACAAAAGTTCACCGGGCATGACTTTCCCAATACAAAAGTTCACCGGGCATGACTTTCCCAATACAAAAGTTCACCGGGCATGACTTTCCCAATACAAAAGTTCACCGGGCATGACTTTCCCAATACAAAAGTTCACCGGGCATGACTTTTCCCAATACAAAAGTTCACCGGGCATGACTTTCCCAATACAAAAGTTGACCGGGCATGACTTTCCCAATACAAAAGTTCACCGGGCATGACTTTCCCAGTACAAAAGATCACCGGGCATGACTTTTCCCATACAAAAGTTCACCGGGCATGACTTTTCCCATACAAAAGTTCAACGGGCATGACTTTCCCAATACAAAAGTTCACCGGGCATGACTTTCCCAGTACAAAAGATCACCGGGCATGACTTTCCTAATACAAAAGTTCACCGGGCATGACTTTCCCAGTACAAAAGTTCACCGGGCATGACTTTCCCAATACAAAAGGTGACCGGGCATGACTTTCCCAATACAAAAGTTGACCGGGCATGACTTTCCCAGTACAAAAGTTCACCGGGCATGACTTTCCCAATACAAAAGTTCACCGGGCATGACTTTCCCAATACAAAAGTTCACCGGGCATGACTTTCCCAATACAAAAGTTCACCGGGCATGACTTTCCCAATACAAAAGTTCACCGGGCATGACTTTCCCAATACAAAAGTTCACCGGGCATGACTTTTCCCAATACAAAAGTTCACCGGGCATGACTTTCCCAATACAAAAGTTGACCGGGCATGACTTTCCCAATACAAAAGTTCACCGGGCATGACTTTCCCAGTACAAAAGATCACCGGGCATGACTTTCCCAATACAAAAGTTCACCGGGCATGACTTTCCCAACACAAAAGTTCACCGGGCATGACTTTCCCAATACAAAAGTTCACCGGGCATGACTTTTCCAATACAAAAGTTCACCGGGCATGACCTTCCCAATACAAAAGTTCACCGGGCATGACTTTCCCAGTACAAAAGTTCACCGGGCATGACTTTCCCAATACAAAAGTTCACCGGGCATGACTTTCCCAATACAAAAGTTCACCGGGCATGATTTTCCCATACAAAAGTTGACCGGGCATGGCTTTCCCAACACAAAAGTTCACCGGGCATGACTTTCCCAATACAAAAGTTCACCGGGCATGACTTTCCCAATACAAAAGTTCAACGGGCATGACTTTCCCAATACAAAAGTTCATCGGGCATGACTTTCCCAGTACAAAAGATCACCGGGCATGACTTTCCCAATACAAAAGTTGACCGGGCATGACTTTCCCAGTACAAAAGTGCACCGGGCATGACTTTCCCATACAAAAGTTCACCGCGCATGACTTTCCCAATACAAAAGTTCACCGAGCATGACTTTCCCAATACAAAAGTTCACCTGGCATGACTTTCCCATACAAAAGTTCACCGGGCATGACTTTTCCCATACAAAAGATCACCGGGCATGACTTTCCCAGTACAAAAGTGCACCGGGCATGACTTTCCCATACAAAAGTTCACCGGGCATGACTTTCCCAATACAAAAGTTCACCGGGCATGACTTTCCCAATACAAAAGTTCACCGGGCATGACTTTCCCAATACAAAAGATCACCGGGCATGACTTTCCCAGTACAAAAGTTCACCGGGCATGACTTTCCCAATACAAAAGTTCACCGGGCATGACTTTCCCAATACAAAAGTTCACCGGGCATGACTTTCCTAGTACAAAAGATCACCGGGCATGACTTTCCCAATACAAATGTTCACCGGGCATGACTTTCCCAATACAAAAGTTCACCGGGCATGACTTTCCCAATACAAAAGTTCACCGGGCATGACTTTTCCCATACAAAAGTTCACCGGGCATGACTTTCCCAGTACAAAAGATCACCGGGCATGACTTTCCCAATACAAAAGATCACCGGGCATGACTTTCCCAGTACAAAAGTTCACCGGGCATGACTTTCCCAATACAAAAGTTCACCGGGCATGACTTTCCCAATACAAAAGTTGACCGGGCATGACTTTCCCAATACAAAAGTTCACCGGGCATGACTTTCCCAGTACAAAAGATCACCGGGCATGACTTTCCCAATACAAAAGTTCACCGGGCATGACTTTTCCCATACAAAAGTTCACCGGGCATGACTTTTCCCATACAAAAGTTCACCGGGCATGACTTTCCCAATACAAAAGTTCACCGGGCATGACTTTCCTAGTACAAAAGATCACCGGGCATGACTTTCCCAATACAAAAGTTCACCGGGCATGAATTTCCCAGTACAAAAGTTCACCGGGCATGACTTTCCCAATACAAAAGTTCACCGGGCATGACTTTCCCAATACAAAAGATCACCGGGCATGACTTTCCCAGTACAAAAGTTCACCGGGCATGACTTTCCCAATACAAAAGTTCACCGGGCATGACTTTCCCAATACAAAAGTTCACCGGGCATGACTTTCCCAATACAAAAGTTCACCGGGCATGACTTTCCCAATACAAAAGTTCACCGGGCATGACTTTCCCAATACAAAAGTTCACCGGGCATGACTTTTCCCAATACAAAAGTTCACCGGGCATGACTTTCCCAATACAAAAGTTGACCGGGCATGACTTTCCCAATACAAAAGTTCACCGGGCATGACTTTCCCAGTACAAAAGATCACCGGGCATGACTTTTCCCATACAAAAGTTCACCGGGCATGACTTTTCCCATACAAAAGTTCAACGGGCATGACTTTCCCAATACAAAAGTTCACCGGGCATGACTTTCCCAGTACAAAAGATCACCGGGCATGACTTTCCTAATACAAAAGTTCACCGGGCATGACTTTCCCAGTACAAAAGTTCACCGGGCATGACTTTCCCAATACAAAAGGTGACCGGGCATGACTTTCCCAATACAAAAGTTGACCGGGCATGACTTTCCCAGTACAAAAGTTCACCGGGCATGACTTTCCCAATACAAAAGTTCACCGGGCATGACTTTCCCAATACAAAAGTTCACCGGGCATGACTTTCCCAATACAAAAGTTCACCGGGCATGACTTTCCCAATACAAAAGTTCACCGGGCATGACTTTCCCAATACAAAAGTTCACCGGGCATGACCTTTCCCAATACAAAAGTTCACCGGGCATGACTTTCCCAATACAAAAGTTGACCGGGCATGACTTTCCCAATACAAAAGTTCACCGGGCATGACTTTCCCAGTACAAAAGATCACCGGGCATGACTTTCCCAATACAAAAGTTCACCGGGCATGACTTTCCCAACACAAAAGTTCACCGGGCATGACTTTCCCAATACAAAAGTTCACCGGGCATGACTTTTCCAATACAAAAGTTCACCGGGCATGACCTTCCCAATACAAAAGTTCACCGGGCATGACTTTCCCAGTACAAAAGTTCACCGGGCATGACTTTCCCAATACAAAAGTTCACCGGGCATGACTTTCCCAATATAAAAGTTAACCGGGCATGATTTTCCCATACAAAAGTTGACCGGGCATGGCTTTCCCAACACAAAAGTTCACCGGGCATGACTTTCCCAATACAAAAGTTCACCGGGCATGACTTTCCCAATACAAAAGTTCAACGGGCATGACTTTCCCAATACAAAAGTTCATCGGGCATGACTTTCCCAGTACAAAAGATCACCGGGCATGACTTTCCCAATACAAAAGTTGACCGGGCATGACTTTCCCAGTACAAAAGTGCACCGGGCATGACTTTCCCATACAAAAGTTCACCGGGCATGACTTTCCCAATACAAAAGTTCACCGGGCATGACTTTCCCAATACAAAAGTTCACCGGGCATGACTTTCCCATACAAAAGTTCACCGGGCATGACTTTTCCCATACAAAAGATCACCGGGCATGACTTTTCCCATACAAAAGTTCACCGGGCATGACTTTTCCCATACAAAAGTTCACCGGGCATGACTTTCCCAGTACAAAAGATCACCGGGCATGACTTTCCCAGTACAAAAGATCACCGGGCATGACTTTCCCAATACAAAAGTTCACCGGGCATGACTTTTGCCATACAAAAGTTGACCGGGCATGACTTTCCCAATACAAAAGTTGACCGGGCATGACTTTTCCCATACAAAAGTTCACCGGGCATGGCTTTCCCAATACAAAAGTTCACCGGGCATGACTTTCCCAGTACAAAAGTTCACCGGGCATGACTTTCCCAATACAAAAGTTCACCGGGCATGACTTTCCCAATACAAAAGTTCACCGGGCATGACTTTCCCAATACAAAAGTTCACCGGGCATGACTTTCCCAATACAAAAGTTCACCGGGCATAACTTTCCCAATACAAAAGTTCACCGGGCATGACTTTCCCAATACAAAAGTTCACCGGGCATGACCTTCCCAGTACAAAAGTTCACCGGGCATGACTTTTCCCATACAAAAGTTGACCGGGCATGACTTTCCCAGTACAAAATATCACCGGGCATGACTTTCCCAGTACAAAAGTTCACCGGGCATGACTTTCCCAATACAAAAGTTCACCGGGCATGACTTTCCCAATACAAAAGTTCACCGGGCATGACTTTCCCAATACAAAAGTTGACCGGGCATGACTTTCCCAATACAAAAGTTGACCGGGCATGACTTTCCCAATACAAAAGTTCACCGTGCATGACTTTCCCAATACAAAAGTTCACCGGGCATGACTTTCCCAATACAAAAGTTCACCGGGCATGACTTTCCCAATACAAAAGTTCACCGGGCATGACTTTCCCAATACAAAAGTTCACCGGGCATGACTTTCCCAATACAAAAGTTCACCGGGCATGACTTTCGCAATACAGAAGTTGACCGGGCATGACTTTCCCAATACAAAAGTTGACCGGGCATGACTTTCCCAATACAAAAGTTGACCGGGCATGACTTTCCCAATACAAAAGTTCACCGGGCATGACTTTCCCAATACAAAAGTTCACCGGGCATGACTTTCCCAGTACAAATTTCACCGGGCATGACTTTCCCAATACAAAATTCACCGGGCATGACTTTCCCAATACAAAATTTCACCGGGCATGATTTTCCCATACAAAAGTTGACCGGACATGGCTTTCCCAACACAAAAGTTCACCGGGCATGACTTTCCCAATACAAAAGTTCACCGGGCATGACTTTCCCAATACAAAAGTTCACCGGGCATGACTTTCCCAATACAAAAGTTCACCGGGCATGACTTTCCCAATACAAAAGTTTACCGGGCATGACTTTTCCCATACAAAAGTTCACCGGGCATGACTTTTCCCATACAAAAGTTCACCGGGCATGACTTTCCCAGTACGAAAGATCACCGGGCATGACTTTCCCAGTACAAAAGTTCACCGGGCATGACTTTCCCAGTACAAAAGTTCACCGGGCATGACTTTCCCAATACAAAAGTTGACCGGGCATGACTTTCCCAGTACAAAAGTTGACCGGGCATGACTTTCCCAATACAAAAGTTCACCGGGCATGACTTTCCCAATACAAAAGTTCACCGGGCATGACTTTTCCCATACAAAAGTTCACCGGGCATGACTTTTCCCATACAAAAGTTCACCGGGCATGATTTTCCCAGTACAAAAGATCACCGGGCATGACTTTCCCAATACAAAAGTTCACCGGGCATGACTTTCCCAGTACAAAAGTTCACCGGGCATGACTTTCCCAATACAAAAGTTGACCGGGCATGACTTTCCCAGTACAAAAGTTGACCGGGCATGACTTTCCCAATACAAAAGTTCACCGGGCATGACTTTCCCAATACAAAAGTTCACCGGGCATGACTTTTCCCATACAAAAGTTCACCGGGCATGACTTTTCCCATACAAAAGTTCACCGGGCATGACTTTCCCAGTACAAAAGATCACCGGGCATGACTTTCCCAATACAAAAGTTCACCGGCCATGACTCTTCCCATACAAAAGTTGGCCGGGCATGACTTTCCCAATACAAAAGTTGACCGGGCATGACTTTCCCAATACAAAAGTTCACCGGGCATGACTTTTCCCATGCAAAAGTTCACCGGGCATGACTTTTCCCATGCAAAAGTTCACCGGGCATGACTTTCCCAATACAAAAGTTGACCGGGCATGACTTTCCCAATACAAAAGTTCACCGGGCATGACTTTTCCCATACAAAAGTTCACCGGGCATGACCTTTCCCATACAAATGTTCACCGGGCATGACTTTCCCAATACAAAAGTTCACCGGGCATGACTTTTCCCCTACAAAAGTTCACCGGGCATGACTTTCCCAATACAAAAGTTCACCGGGAATGACTTTCCCAATACAAAAGTTCACCGGGCATGACTTTCTCAATACAAAAGTACACCGGGCATGACTTTTCCCATACAAAAGTTCACCGGGCATGACTTTCCCAATACAAAAGTTCACAGGGCATGACTTTCCCAGTACAAAAGTTCACCGGGCATGACTTTCCCAATACAAAAGTTCACCTGGCATGACTTTCCCAGTACAAAAGATCACCGGGCATGACTTTCCCAATACAAAAGTTCACCGGGCATGACTTTCCCAGTACAAAATTTCACCGGGCATGACTTTCCCAGTACAAAAGATCACCGGGCATGACTTTCCCAATACAATAGTTGACCGGGCATGACTTTCCCAGTACAAAAGTTCACCGGGCATGACTTTCCCAATACAAAAGTTCACCGGGCATGACTTTCCCAATACAAAAGTTCACCGGGCATGACTTTCCCAATACAAAAGTTGACCGGGCATGACTTTCCCAGTACAAAAGTTCACCGGGCATGACTTTCCCAGTACAAAAGTTCACCGGGCATGACTTTCACAATACAAAAGTTCACCGGGCATGACTTTCCCAATACAAAAGTTCACAGGGCATGACTTTCCCAATACAAAAGTTCACCGGGCATGACTTTCCCAATACAAAAGTTCACCGGGCATGACTTTCCCAATACAAAAGTTCACCGGGCATGACTTTCCCAGTACAAAAGATCACCGGGCATGACTTTCCCAATACAAAAGTTCACCGGGCATGACTTTCCCAGTACAAAAGATCACCGGGCATGACTTTCCCAATACAAAAGTTCACGGGGCATGACTTTCCCAATACAAAAGTTCACCGGGCATGATTTTTCCCATACAAAAGTTCACCGGGCATGACTTTCCCAGTACAAAAGTTCACCGGGCATGACTTTCCCAGTACAAAAGATCACCGGGCATGACTTTCCCAATACAAAAGTTCACCGGGCATGACTTTCCCAGTACAAAAGTTCACCGGGCATGACTTTCCCAGTACAAAAGATCACCGGGCATGACTTTCCCAATACAAAAGTTGACCGGGCATGACTTTCCCAATAAAAAAGTTCACCGGGCATGACTTTTCCCATACAAAAGTTCACCGGGCATGACTTTCCCAATACTAAAGTTCACCGGGCATGACTTTCCCAGTACAAAAGATCACCGGGCATGACTTTCCCAATACAAAAGTTCACCGGGCATGACTTTCCCAGTACCAAAGATCACCGGGCATGACTTTGCCAATACAAAAGTTGACCGGGCATGACTTTCACAGTACAAAAGTTCACCGGGCATGACTTTCCCAGTACAAAAGTTCACCGGGCATGACTTTCCCAATACAAAAGTTCACCGGGCATGACTTTCCCAGTACAAAAGTTCACCGGGCATGACTTTCCCAATACAAAAGTTCACCGGACATGACTTTCCCAATACAAAAGTTCACCGGGCATGACTTTTCCCATACAAAAGTTCACCGGGCATGAATTTCCCAGTACAAAAGATCACCGGGCATGACTTTCCCAATACAAAAGTTCACCGGGCATGACTTTCCCAATACAAAAGTTCACCGGGCATGACTTTCCCAATACAAAAGTTCACCGGGCACGACTTTCCCAATACAAAAGTTCACCGGGCATGACTTTCCCAATACAAAAGTTCACCGGGCATGACTTTCCCAATACAAAAGTTCACCGGGCATGACTTTCCCAATACAAAAGTTCACCGGGCATGACTTTCCCAATACAAAAGTTCACCGGGCATGACTTTCCCAATACAAAAGTTCACCGGGCATGACTTTCCCAGTACAAAAGATCACCGGGCATGACTTTCCCAATACAAAAGTTGACCGGGCATGACTTTCCCAGTACCAAAGATCACCGGGCATGACTTTCCCAATACAAAAGTTGACCGAGCATGACTTTCACAGTACAAAAGTTCACCGGGCATGACTTTCCCAGTACAAAAGTTCACCGGGCATGACTTTCCCAATACAAAAGTTCACCGGGCATGACTTTCCCAGTACAAAAGATCACCGGGCATGTCTTTCCCAATACAAAAGTTCACCGGGCATGACTTTCCCAATACAAAAGTTCACCGGGCATGACTTTCCCCATACAAAAGTTCACCGGGCATGACTTTCCCAGTACAAAAGATCACCGGGCATGACTTTCCCAATACAAAAGTTCACCGGGCATGACTTTCCCAATACAAAAGTTCACCGGGCATGACTTTCCCAATACAAAAGTTCACCGGGCATGACTTTCCCAATACAAAAGTTCACCGGGCATGACTTTCCCAGTACAAAAGTTCACCGGGCATGACTTTCCCAATACAAAAGTTCACCGGGCATGACTTTCCCAATACAAAAGTTCAACGGGCATGACTTTCCCAATACAAACGTTCACCGGGCATGACTTTCCCAATACAAAAGATCACCGGGCATGACTTTCCCAATACAAAAGTTCACCGGGCATGACTTTTCCCATACAAAAGTTCACCGGGCATGACTTTCCCAATACAAAAGTTCACCGGGCATGACCTTCCCAATACAAAAGTTCACCGGGCATGACTTTCCCATACAAAAGTTCACCGGGCATGACTTTCCCAATACAAAAGTTCACCGGGCATGACTTTCCCAATACAAAAGTTCACCGGGCATGACTTTCCCAATACAAAAGTTCACCGGCCATGACTTTCCCAATACAAAAGTTCACCGGGCATGACTTTCCCAATACAAAAGTTCACCGGGCATGACTTTCCCAGTACAAAAGTTCACCGGGCATGACTTTCCCAGTACAAAAGATCACCGGGCATGACTTTCCCAATACAAAAGTTCACCGGGCATGACTTTTCCCATACAAAAGTTTACCGGGCATGACTTTCCCAATACAAAAGTTGACCGGGCATGACTTTCCCAGTACAAAAGATCACCGGGCATGACTTTCCCAATACAAAAGTTGACCGGGCATGACTTTCCCAATACAAAAGTTCACCGGGCATGACTTTTCCCATACAAAAGTTCACCGGGCATGACCTTTCCCATACAAATGTTCACCGGGCATGACTTTCCCAATACAAAAGTTCACCGGGCATGACTTTTCCCATACAAAAGTTCACCGGGCATGACTTTCCCAATACAAAAGTTCACCGGGCATGACTTTCCCAATACAAAAGTTGACCGGGCATGACTTTCCCAATACAAAAGTACACCGGGCATGACTTTTCCCATACAAAAGTTCACCGGGCATGACTTTCCCAATAAAAAAGTTCACAGGGCATGACTTTCCCAGTACAAAAGTTCACCGGGCATGACTTTCCCAATACAAAAGTTCACCTGGCATGACTTTCCCAGTACAAAAGATCACCGGGCATGACTTTCCCAATACAAAAGTTCACCGGGCATGACTTTCCCAGTACAAAAGTTCACCGGGCATGACTTTCCCAGTACAAAAGATCACCGGGCATGACTTTCCCAATACAATAGTTGACCGGGCATGACTTTCCCAGTACAAAAGTTCACCGGGCATGACTTTCCCAATACAAAAGTTCACCGGGCATGACTTTCCCAATACAAAAGTTCACCGGGCATGACTTTCCCAATACAAAAGTTGACCGGGCATGACTTTCCCAGTACAAAAGTTCACCGGGCATGACTTTCCCAGTACAAAAGTTCACCGGGCATGACTTTCACAATACAAAAGTTCACCGGGCATGACTTTCCCAATACAAAAGTTCACCGGGCATGACTTTCCCAATACAAAAGTTCACCGGGCATGACTTTCCCAATACAAAAGTTCACCGGGCATGACTTTCCCAATACAAAAGTTCACCGGACATGACTTTCCCCAGTACAAAAGATCACCGGGCATGACTTTCCCAATACAAAAGTTCACCGGGCATGACTTTCCCAGTACAAAAGATCACCGGGCATGACTTTTCCAATACAAAAGTTCACCGGGCATGACTTTCCCAATACAAAAGTTCACCGGGCATGATTTTTCCCATACAAAAGTTCACCGGGCATGACTTTCCCAGTACAAAAGTTCACCGGGCATGACTTTCCCAGTACAAAAGATCACCGGGCATGACTTTCCCAATACAAAAGTTCACCGGGCATGACTTTCCCAGTACAAAAGTTCACCGGGCATGACTTTCCCAGTATAAAAGATCACCGGGCATGACTTTCCCAATACAAAAGTTGACCGGGCATGACTTTCCCAATAAAAAAGTTCACCGGGCATGACTTTTCCCATACAAAAGTTCACCGGGCATGACTTTCCCAATACTAAAGTTCACCGGGCATGACTTTCCCAGTACAAAAGATCACCGGGCATGACTTTCCCAATACAAAAGTTCACAGGGCATGACTTTCCCAGTACCAAAGATCACCGGGCATGACTTTCCCAATACAAAAGTTGACCGGGCATGACTTTCACAGTACAAAATTCAACGGGCATGACTTTCCCAGTACAAAAGTTCACCGGGCATGACTTTCCCAATACAAAAGTTCACCGGGCATGACTTTCCCAGTACAAAAGTTCACCGGGCATGACTTTCCCAATACAAAAGTTCACCGGACATGACTTTCCCAATACAAAAGTTCACCGGGCATGACTTTTCCCATACAAAAGTTCACCGGGCATGAATTTCCCAGTACAAAAGATCACCGGGCATGACTTTCCCAATACAAAAGTTCACCGGGCATGACTTTTCCCATACAAAAGTTCACCGGGCATGACTTTCCCAATACAAAAGTTCACCGGGCATGACTTTCCCAATACAAAAGTTCACCGGGCACGACTTTCCCAATACAAAAGTTCACCGGGCATGACTTTCCCAATACAAAAGTTCACCGGGCATGACTTTCCCAATACAAAAGTTCACCGGGCATGACTTTCCCAATACAAAAGTTCACCGGGCATGACTTTCCCAATACAAAAGTTCACCGGGCATGACTTTCCCAATACAAAAGTTCACCGGGCATGACTTTCCCAGTACAAAAGATCACCGGGCATGACTTTCCCAATACAAAAGTTGACCGGGCATGACTTTCCCAGTACCAAAGATCACCGGGCATGACTTTCCCAATACAAAAGTTGACCGAGCATGACTTTCACAGTACAAAAGTTCACCGGGCATGACTTTCCCAGTACAAAAGTTCACCGGGCATGACTTTCCCAATACAAAAGTTCACCGGGCATGACTTTCCCAGTACAAAAGATCACCGGGCATGTCTTTCCCAATACAAAAGTTCACCGGGCATGACTTTCCCAATACAAAAGTTCACCGGGCATGACTTTCCCCATACAAAAGTTCACCGGGCATGACTTTCCCAGTACAAAAGATCACCGGGCATGACTTTCCCAATACAAAAGTTCACCGGGCATGACTTTCCCAATACAAAAGTTCACCGAGCATGACTTTCCCAATACAAAAGTTCACCGGGCATGACTTTCCCAATACAAAAGTTCACCGGGCATGACTTTCCCAGTACAAAAGTTCACCGGGCATGACTTTCCCAATACAAAAGTTCACCGGGCATGACTTTCCCAATACAAAAGTTCAACGGGCATGACTTTCCCAATACAAACGTTCACCGGGCATGACTTTCCCAATACAAAAGATCACCGGGCATGACTTTCCCAATACAAAAGTTCACCTGGCATGACTTTTCCCATACAAAAGTTCACCGGGCATGACTTTCCCAATACAAAAGTTCACCGGGCATGACCTTCCCAATACAAAAGTTCACCGGGCATGACTTTCCCATACAAAAGTTCACCGGGCATGACTTTCCCAATACAAAAGTTCACCGGGCATGACTTTCCCAATACAAAAGTTCACCGGGCATGACTTTCCCAATACAAAAGTTCACCGGGCATGACTTTCCCAATACAAAAGTTCACCGGGCATGACTTTCCCAATACAAAAGTTCACCGGGCATGACTTTCCCAGTAAAAAAGTTCACCGGGCATGACTTTCCCAGTACAAAAGATCACCGGGCATGACTTTCCCAATACAAAAGTTCACCGGGCATGACTTTTCCCATACAAAAGTTTACCGGGCATGACTTTCCCAATACAAAAGTTGACCGGGCATGACTTTCCCAGTACAAAAGATCACCGGGCATGACTTTCCCAGTACAAAAGATCACCGGGCATGACTTTTCCCATACAAAAGTTCACCGGGCATGACTTTCCCATACAAAAGTTCACCGGGCATGACTTTCCCAATACAAAAGTTGACCGGGCATGACTTTCCCAGTACAAAAGATCACCGGGCATGACTTTCCCAGTACAAAAGATCACCGGGCATGACTTTCCCAATACAAAAGTTCACCGGGCATGACTTTCCCAATACAAAAGTTCACCGGGCATGACTTTCCCAATACAAAAGATCACCGGGCATGACTTTCCCAATACAAAAGTTCACCGGGCATGACTTTTCCCATACAAAAGTTCACCGGGCATGACTTTTCCCATACAAAAGTTCACCGGGCATGACTTTTCCCATACAAAAGTTCACCGGGCATGACTTTCCCAGTACAAAAGATCACCGGGCATGACTTTTCCCATACAAAAGTTGTTCGGGCATGACTTTCCCAATACAAAAGTTCACCGGGCATGACTTTCCCAATACAAACGTTCACCGGGCATGACTTTCCCAATACAAAAGATCACCGGGCATGACTTTCCCAATACAAAAGTTCACCGGGCATGACTTTTCCCATACAAAAGTTCACCGGGCATGACTTTCCCAATACAAAAGTTCACCGGGCATGACTTTCCCAATACAAAAGTTCACCGGGCATGACTTTCCCATACAAAAGTTCACCGGGCATGACTTTCCCAATACAAAAGTTCACCGGGCATGACTTTCCCAATACAAAAGTTCACCGGGCATGACTTTCCCAATACAAAAGTTCACCGGGCATGACTTTCCCAATACAAAAGTTCACCGGGCATGACTTTCCCAATACAAAAGTTCACCGGGCATGACTTTCCCAGTACAAAAGTTCACCGGGAAATGACTTTCCCAGTACAAAAGATCACCGGGCATGACTTTCCCAATACAAAAGTTCACCGGGCATGACTTTTCCCAATACAAAAGTTCACCGGGCATGACTTTCCCAATACAAAAGATCACCGGGCATGACTTTCCCAATACAAAAGATCACCGGGCATGACTTTCCCAATACAAAAGTTCACCGGGCATGACTTTTCCCATACAAAAGTTCACCGGGCATGACTTTTCCCATACAAAAGTTGACCGGGCATGACTTTCCCAATACAAAAGTTGACCGGGCATGACTTTCCCAATACAAAAGTTCACCGAGCATGACTTTTCTTATACAAAAGTTCACCGGATATGACTTTCCCAATACAAAAGTTCACCGGGCATGACTTTCCCAGTACGAAAGATCACCGGGCATGACTTTCCCAATACAAAAGTTCACCGGGCATGACTTTTCCTATACAAAAGTTCACCGGGCATGACTTTCCCAATACAAAAGTTGACCGGGCATGACTTTCCCAGTACAAAAGATCACCGGGCATGACTTTCCCAGTACAAAAGATCACCGGGCATGACTTTTCCCATACAAAAGTTCACCGGGCATGACTTTCCCATACAAAAGTTCACCGGGCATGACTTTCCCAATACAAAAGTTGACCGGGCATGACTTTCCCAGTACAAAAGATCACCGGGCATGACTTTCCCAATACAAAAGTTCACCGGGCATGACTTTCCCAATACAAAAGTTCACCGGGCATGACTTTCCCAATACAAAAGTTCACCGGGCATGACTTTCCCAATACAAAAGATCACCGGGCATGACTTTCCCAATACAAAAGTTCACCGGGCATGACTTTTCCCATACAAAAGTTCACCGGGCATGACTTTTCCCATACAAAAGTTCACCGGGCATGACTTTTCCCATACAAAAGTTCACCGGGCATGACTTTCCCAATACACAAGTTCACCGGGCATGACTTTTCCCATACAAAAGTTCACCGGGCATGACTTTCCCAATACAAAAGTTCACCGGGCATGACTTTCCCAATACAAAAGTTCACCGGGCATGACTTTCCCAATACAAAAGATCACCGGGCATGACTTTCCCAATACAAAAAATCACCGGGCATGACTTTTCCCATACAAAAGTTCACCGGGCATGACTTTCCCAATACAAACGTTCACCGGGCATGACTTTCCCAATACAAAAGATCACCGGGCATGACTTTCCCAATACAAAAGTTCACCGGGCATGACTTTTCCCATACAAAAGTTCACCGGGCATGACTTTCCCAATACAAAAGTTCACCGGGCATGACTTTCCCAATACAAAAGTTCACCGGGCATGACTTTCCCATACAATAGTTCACCGGGCATGACTTTCCCAATACAAAAGTTCACCGGGCATGACTTTCCCAATACAAAAGTTCACCGGGCATGACTTTCCCAATACAAAAGTTCACCGGGCATGACTTTCCCAATACAAAAGTTCACCGGGCATGACTTTCCCAATACAAAAGTTCACCGGGCATGACTTTCCCAGTACAAAAGTTCACCGGGCATGACTTTCCCAGTACAAAAGGTCACCGGGCATGACTTTCCCAATACAAAAGTTCACCGGGCATGACTTTTCTCAATACAAAAGTTCACCGGGCATGACTTTCCCAATACAAAAATTCACCGGGCATGACTTTCCCAATACAAAAGTTCACCGGGCATGACTTTCCCAATACAAAAGATCACCGGGCATGACTTTCCCAATACAAAAGTTCACCGGGCATGACTTTTCCCATACAAAAGTTCACCGGGCATGACTTTTCCAATACAAAAGTTGACCGGGCATGACTTTCCCAATACAAAAGTTGACCGGGCATGACTTTCCCAATACAAAAGTTCACCGGGCATGACTTTTCCCATACAAAAGTTCACCGGGCATGACTTTCCCAATACAAAAGTTCACCGGGCATGACTTTCCCAGTACAAAAGATCACCGGGCATGACTTTCCCAATACAAAAGTTCACCGGGCATGACTTTCCCAATACAAAAGTTCACCGGGCATGACTTTCCCAATACAAAAGTTCACCGGGCATGACTTTCCCAATACAAAAGTTCACCGGGCATGACTTTCCCAATACAAACGTTCACCGGGCATGACTTTCCCAATACAAAAGATCACCGGGCATGACTTTCCCAATACAAAAGTTCACCGGGCATGACTTTTCCCATACAAAAGTTCACCGGGCATGACTTTCCCAATACAAAAGATCACCGGGCATGACTTTCCCAATACAAAAGTTCACCGGGCATGACTTTCCCAGTACAAAAGATCACCGGGCATGACTTTCCCAATACAAAAGTTCACCGGGCATGACTTTTCCCATACAAAAGTTCACCGGGCATGACTTTCCCAATACAAAAGTTGACCGGGCATGACTTTCCCAGTACAAAAGATCACCGGGCATGACTTTCCCAGTACAAAAGATCACCGGGCATGACTTTTCCCATACAAAAGTTCACCGGGCATGACTTTCCCATACAAAAGTTCACCGGGCATGACTTTCCCAATACAAAAGTTGACCGGGCATGACTTTCCCAGTACAAAAGATCACCGGGCATGACTTTCCCAATACAAAAGTTCACCGGGCATGAATTTCCCAATACAAAAGTTCACCGGGCATGACTTTCCCAATACAAAAGTTCACCGGGCATGACTTTCCCAATACAAAAGATCACCGGGCATGACTTTCCCAATACAAAAGTTCACCGGGCATGACTTTTCCCATACAAAAGTTCACCGGGCATGACTTTTCCCATACAAAAGTTCACCGGGCATGACTTTCCCAGTACAAAAGATCACCGGGCATGACTTTTCCCATACAAAAGTTGACCGGGCATGACTTTCCCAATACAAAAGTTCACCGGGTATGACTTTTCGCATACAAAAGTTGACCGGGCATGACTTTCCCAATACAAAAGTTGACCGGGCATGACTTTCCCAATACAGAAGTTCACCGGGCATGACTTTTCCCATACAAAAGTTCACCGGGCATGACTTTCCCAATACAAAAGTTCACCGGGCATGACTTTCCTAATACAAAAGTTCACCGGGCATGACTTTTCCCATACAAAAGTTCACCGGGCATGACTTTTCCCATACAAAAGTTCACCGGGCATGACTTTCCCAGTAAAAAAGTTCACCGGGCATGACTTTCCCAGTACAAAAGATCACCGGGCATGACTTTCCCAATACAAACGTTCGCCGGGCATGACTTTTCCCATACAAAAGTTGACCGGGCATGACTTTCCCAATACAAAAGTTGACCGGGCATGACTTTCCCAATACAAAAGTTCACCGGGCATGACTTTTCCCATACAAAAGTTGACCGGGCATGACTTTCCCAATACAAAAGATCACCGGGCATGACTTTCCCAATACAAAAGTTCACCGGGCATGACTTTCCCAGTACAAAAGATCACCGGGCATGACTTTCCCAATACAAAAGTTCACCGGGCATGACTTTCCCAGTACAAAAGTTCACCGGGCATGACTTTCGCAATACAAAAGTTCACCGGGCATGACTTTCCCAATACAAAAGTTGACCGGGCATGACTTTCCCAATACAAAAGTTCACCGGGCATGACTTTCCCAATACAAAAGTTCACCGGGCATGACTTTCCCAGTACAAAAGATCACCGGGCATGACTTTCCCAATACAAAAGTTGACCGGGCATGACTTTCCCAGTACAAAAGTTGACCGGGCATGACTTTCCCAGTACAAAAGTTCACCGGGCATGACTTTCCCAATACAAAAGTTCACCGGGCATGACTTTCCCAATACAAAAGTTCACCGGGCATGACTTTCCCAATACAAAAGTTCACCGGGCATGACTTTTCCCATACAAAAGTTCACCGGGCATGACTTTTCCCATACAAAAGTTCACCGGGCATGACTTTCCCAGCACAAAAGATCACCGGGCATGACTTTCCCAATACAAAAGTTCACCGGGCATGACTTTCCCAATACAAAAGTTCACCGGGCATGACTTTCCCAATACAAAAGTTCACCGGGCATGACTTTCCCAATACAGAAGTTGACCGGGCATGACTTTTCCAAAACAAAAGTTGACCGGGCATGACTTTCCCAATACAAAAGTTGACCGGGCATGACTTTCCCAATACAAAAGTTCACCGGGCATGACTTTCCCAATACAAAAGTTCACCGGGCATGACTTTCCCAGTACAAATTTCACCGGGCATGACTTTCCCAATACAAAATTCACCGGGCATGACTTTCCCAATACAAAATTTCACCGGGCATGATTTTCCCATACAAAAGTTGACCGGACATGGCTTTCCCAACACAAAAGTTCACCGGGCATGACTTTCCCAATACAAAAGTTCACCGGGCATGACTTTCCCAATACAAAAGTTCACCGGGCATGACTTTCCCAATACAAAAGTTCACCGGGCATGACTTTTCCCATACAAAAGTTCACCGGGCATGACTTTTCCCATACAAAAGTTCACCGGGCATGACTTTCCCAGTACAAAAGATCACCGGGCATGACTTTCCCAGTACAAAAGTTCACCGGGCATGACTTTCCCAGTACAAAAGTTCACCGGGCATGACTTTCCCAATACAAAAGTTGACCGGGCATGACTTTCCCAATACAAAAGTTCACCGGGCATGACTTTCCCAATACAAAAGTTCACCGGGCATGACTTTCCCAATACAAAAGTTCACCGGGCATGACTTTTCCCATACAAAAGTTCACCGGGCATGACTTTTCCCATACAAAAGTTCACCGGGCATGATTTTCCCAGTACAAAAGATCACCGGGCATGACTTTCCCAATACAAAAGTTCACCGGGCATGACTTTCCCAGTACAAAAGTTCACCGGGCATGACTTTCCCAATACAAAAGTTGACCGGGCATGACTTTCCCAGTACAAAAGTTGACCGGGCATGACTTTCCCAATACAAAAGTTCACCGGGCATGACTTTCCCAATACAAAAGTTCACCGGGCATGACTTTTCCCATACAAAAGTTCACCGGGCATGACTTTTCCCATACAAAAGTTCACCGGGCATGACTTTCCCAGTACAAAAGATCACCGGGCATGACTTTCCCAATACAAAAGTTCACCGGGCATGACTCTTCCCATACAAAAGTTGGCCGGGCATGACTTTCCCAATACAAAAGTTGACCGGGCATGACTTTCCCAATACAAAAGTTCACCGGGCATGACTTTTCCCATACAAAAGTTCACCGGGCATGACTTTTCCCATGCAAAAGTTCACCGGGCATGACTTTCCCAATACAAAAGTTGACCGGGCATGACTTTCCCAATACAAAAGTTCACCGGGCATGACTGTTCCCATACAAAAGTTCACCGGGCATGACTTTTCCCATACAAATGTTCACCGGGCATGACTTTCCCAATACAAAAGTTCACCGGGCATGACTTTTCCCATACAAAAGTTCACCGGGCATGACTTTCCCAATACAAAAGTTCACCGGGCATGACTTTCCCAGTACAAAAGTTCACCGGGCATGACTTTCCCAATACAAAAGTTCACCTGGCATGACTTTCCCAGTACAAAAGATCACCGGGCATGACTTTCCCAATACAAAAGTTCACCGGGCATGACTTTCCCAGTACAAAAGTTCACCGGGCATGACTTTCCCAGTACAAAAGATCACCTGGCATGACTTTCCCAATACAAAAGTTGACCGGGCATGACTTTCCCAGTACAAAAGTTCACCGGGCATGACTTTCCCAATACAAAAGTTCACCGGGCATGACTTTCCCAATACAAAAGTTCACCGGGCATGACTTTCCCAATACAAAAGTTGACCGGGCATGACTTTCCCAGTACAAAAGTTCACCGGGCATGACTTTCCCAGTACAAAAGTTCACCGGGCATGACTTTCCCAATACAAAAGTTCACCGGGCATGACTTTCCCAATACAAAAGTTCACCGGGCATGACTTTCCCAATACAAAAGTTCACCGGGCATGACTTTCCCAGTACAAAAGTTCACCGGGCATGACTTTCCCAATACAAAAGTTCACCGGGCATGACTTTCCCAGTACAAAAGATCACCGGGCATGACTTTCCCAATACAAAAGTTCACCGGGCATGACTTTCCCAGTACAAAAGATCACCGGGCATGACTTTCCCAATACAAAAGTTCACCGGGCATGACTTTCCCAATACAAAAGTTCACCGGGCATGACTTTTCCCATACAAAAGTTCACCGGGCATGACTTTCCCAGTACAAAAGTTCACCGGGCATGATTTTCCCAGTACAAAAGATCACCGGGCATGACTTTCCCAGTACAAAAGATCACCGGGCATGACTTTCCCAATACAAAAGTTCACCGGGCATGACTTTCCTAATACAAAAGTTCACCGGGCATGACTTTCCCAATACAAAAGTTCTCCGGGCATGACTTTCCCAATACAAAAGTTCACCGGGCATGACTTTCCCAATACAAAAGTTCACCGGGCATGACTTTCCCAATACAAAAGTTCACCGGGCATGACTTTCCCAGTACAAAAGTTCACCGGGCATGACTTTCCCAATACAAAAGTTCACCGGGCATGACTTTCCCAGTACAAAAGTTCACCGGGCATGACTTTCCCAGTACAAAAGATCACCGGGCATGACTTTCCCAATACAAAAGTTGACCGGGCATGACTTTCCCAATAAAAAAGTTCACCGGGCATGACTTTTCCCATACAAAAGTTCACCGGGCATGACTTTCCCAATACTAAAGTTCACCGGGCATGACTTTCCCAGTACAAAAGATCACCGGGCATGACTTTCCCAATACAAAAGTTCACCGGGCATGACTTTCCCAGTACCAAAGATCACCGGGCATGACTTTCCCAATACAAAAGTTGACCGGGCATGACTTTCACAGTACAAAAGTTCACCGGGCATGACTTTCCCAGTACAAAAGTTCACCGGGCAGGACTTTCCCAATACAAAAGTTCACCGGGCATGACTTTCCCAGTACAAAAGTTCACCGGGCATGACTTTCCCAATACAAAAGTTCACCGGGCATGACTTTTCCCATACAAAAGTTCACCGGGCATGACTTTCCCAGTACAAAAGATCACCGGGCATGACTTTCCCAATACAAAAGTTCACCGGGCATGACTTTCCCAATACAAAAGTTCACCGGGCATGACTTTCCCAATACAAAAGTTCACCGGGCACTACTTTCCCAATACAAAAGTTCACCGGGCATGACTTTCCCAATACAAAAGTTCACCGGGCATGACTTTCCCAATACAAAAGTTCACCGGGCATGACTTTCCCAATACAAAAGTTCACCGGGCATGACTTTCCCAATACAAAAGTTCACCGGGCATGACTTTCCCAATACAAAAGTTCACCGGGCATGACTTTCCCAGTACAAAAGATCACCGGGCATGACTTTCCCAATACAAAAGTTGACCGGGCATGACTTTCCCAGTACCAAAGATCACCGGGCATGACTTTCCCAATACAAAAGTTGACCGGGCATGACTTTCACAGTACAAAAGTTCACCGGGCATGACTTTCCCAGTACAAAAGTTCACCGGGCATGACTTTCCCAATACAAAAGTTCACCGGGCATGACTTTCCCAGTACAAAAGTTCACCGGGCATGTCTTTCCCAATACAAAAGTTCACCGGGCATGACTTTCCCAATACAAAAGTTCACCGGGCATGACTTTCCCCATACAAAAGTTCACCGGGCATGACTTTCCCAGTACAAAAGATCACCGGGCATGACTTTCCCAATACAAAAGTTCACCGGGCATGACTTTCCCAATACAAAAGTTCACCGGGCATGACTTTCCCAATACAAAAGTTCACCGGGCATGACTTTCCCAATACAAAAGTTCACCGGGCATGACTTTCCCAGTACAAAAGTTCACCGGGCATGACTTTCCCAATACAAAAGTTCACCGGGCATGACTTTCCCAATACAAAAGTTCAACGGGCATGACTTTCCCAATACAAACGTTCACCGCGCATGACTTTCCCAATACAAAAGTTCACCGGGCATGACTTTCCCAATACAAAAGTTCACCGGGCATGACCTTCCCAATACAAAAGTTCACCGGGCATGACTTTCCCATACAAAAGTTCACCGGGCATGACTTTCCCAATACAAAAGTTCACCGGGCATGACTTTCCCAATACAAAAGTTCACCGGGCATGACTTTCCCAATACAAAAGTTCACCGGGCATGACTTTCCCAATACAAAAGTTCACCGGGCATGACTTTCCCAGTACAAAAGTTCACCGGGCATGACTTTCCCAGTACAAAAGATCACCGGGCATGACTTTCCCAATACAAAAGTTCACCGGGCATGACTTTTCCCATACAAAAGTTTACCGGGCATGACTTTCCCAATACAAAAGTTGGCCGGGCATGACTTTCCCAGTACAAAAGATCACCGGGCATGACTTTCCCAGTACAAAAGATCACCGGGCATGACTTTTCCCATACAAAAGTTCACCGGGCATGACTTTCCCATACAAAAGTTCACCGGGCATGACTTTCCCAATACAAAAGTTGACCGGGCATGACTTTCCCAGTACAAAAGATCACCGGGCATGACTTTCCCAGTACAAAAGATCACCGGGCATGACTTTCCCAATACAAAAGTTCACCGGGCATGACTTTCCCAATACAAAAGTTCACCGGGCATGACTTTCCCAATACAAAAGATCACCGGGCATGACTTTCCCAATACAAAAGTTCACCGGGCATGACTTTTCCCATACAAAAGTTCACCGGGCATGACTTTTCCCATACAAAAGTTCACCGGGCATGACTTTTCCCATACAAAAGTTCACCGGGCATGACTTTCCCAGTACAAAAGATCACCGGGCATGACTTTTCCCATACAAAAGTTGTTCGGGCATGACTTTCCCAATACAAAAGTTCACCGGGCATGACTTTCCCAATACAAAAGTTCACCGGGCATGACTTTCCCAATACAAACGTTCACCGGGCATGACTTTCCCAATACAAAAGATCACCGGGCATGACTTTCCCAATACAAAAGTTCACCGGGCATGACTTTTCCCATACAAAAGTTCACCGGGCATGACTTTCCCAATACAAAAGTTCACCGGGCATGACTTTCCCAATACAAAAGTTCACCGGGCATGACTTTCCCATACAAAAGTTCACCGGGCATGACTTTCCCAATACAAAAGTTCACCGGGCATGACTTTCCCAATACAAAAGTTCACCGGGCATGACTTTCCCAATACAAAAGTTCACCGGGCATGACTTTCCCAATACAAAAGTTCACCGCGCATGACTTTCCCAATACAAAAGTTCACCGGGCATGACTTTCCCAGTACAAAAGTTCACCGGGAAATGACTTTCCCAGTACAAAAGATCACCGGGCATGACTTTCCCAATACAAAAGTTCACCGGGCATGACTTTTCCCAATACAAAAGTTCACCGGGCATGACTTTCCCAATACAAAAGATCACCGGGCATGACTTTCCCAATACAAAAGATCACCGGGCATGACTTTCCCAATACAAAAGTTCACCGGGCATGACTTTTCCCATACAAAAGTTTACCGGGCATGACTTTTCCCATACAAAAGTTGACCGGGCATGACTTTCCCAATACAAAAGTTGACCGGGCATGACTTTCCCAATACAAAAGTTCACCGAGCATGACTTTTCTTATACAAAAGTTCACCGGATATGACTTTCCCAATACAAAAGTTCACCGGGCATGACTTTCCCAGTACGAAAGATCACCGGGCATGACTTTCCCAATACAAAAGTTCACCGGGCATGACTTTTTCCATACAAAAGTTCACCGGGCATGACTTTCCCAATACAAAAGTTGACCGGGCATGACTTTCCCAGTACAAAAGATCACCGGGCATGACTTTCCCAGTACAAAAGATCACCGGGCATGACTTTTCCCATACAAAAGTTCACCGGGCATGACTTTCCCAATACAAAAGTTGACCGGGCATGACTTTCCCAGTACAAAAGATCACCGGGCATGACTTTCCCAATACAAAAGTTCACCGGGCATGACTTTCCCAATACAAAAGTTCACCGGGCATGACTTTCACAATACAAAAGTTCACCGGGCATGACTTTCCCAATACAAAAGATCACCGGGCATGACTTTCCCAATACAAAAGTTCACCGGGCATGACTTTTCCCATACAAAAGTTCACCGGGCATGACTTTTCCCATACAAAAGTTCACCGGGCATGACTTTTCCCATACAAAAGTTCACCGGGCATGACTTTTCCCATACAAAAGTTCACCGGGCATGACTTTTCCCATACAAAAGTTCACCGGGCATGAATTTCCCAATACAAAAGTTCACCGGGCATGACTTTCCCAATGCAAAAGTTCACCGGGCATGACTTTCCCAATACAAAATATCACCGGGCATGACTTTCCCAATACAAAAGATCACCGGGCATGACTTTCCCAATACAAAAAATCACCGGGCATGACTTTTCCCATACAAAAGTTCACCGGGCATGACTTTCCCAATACAAACGTTCACCGGGCATGACTTTCCCAATACAAAAGATCACCGGGCATGACTTTCCCAATACAAAAGTTCACCGGGCATGACTTTTCCCATACAAAAGTTCACCGGGCATGACTTTCCCAATACAAAAGTTCACCGGGCATGACTTTCCCAATACAAAAGTTCACCGGGCATGACTTTCCCATACAAAAGTTCACCGGGCATGACTTTCCCAATACAAAAGTTCACCGGGCATGACTTTCCCAATACAAAAGTTCACCGGGCATGACTTTCCCAATACAAAAGTTCACCGGGCATGACTTTCCCAATACAAAAGATCACCGGGCATGACTTTCCCAATACAAAAGTTCACCGGGCATGACTTTTCCCATACAAAAGTTCACCGGGCATGACTTTTCCCATACAAAAGTTGACCGGGCATGACTTTCCCAATACAAAAGTTGACCGGGCATGACTTTCCCAATACAAAAGTTCACCGGGCATGACTTTTCCCATACAAAAGTTCACCGGGCATGACTTTCCCAATACAAAAGTTCACCGGGCATGACTTTCCCAGTACAAAAGATCACCGGGCATGACTTTCCCAATACAAAAGTTCACCGGGCATGACTTTCCCAATACAAAAGTTCACCGGGCATGACTTTCCCAATACAAAAGTTCACCGGGCATGACTTTCCCAATACAAAAGTTCACCGGGCATGACTTTCCCAATACAAACGTTCACCGGGCATGACTTTCCCAATACAAAAGATCACCGGGCATGACTTTCCCAATACAAAAGTTCACCGGGCATGATTTTTCCCATACAAAAGTTCACCGGGCATGACTTTCCCAATACAAAAGATCACCGGGCATGACTTTCCCAATACAAAAGTTCACCGGGCATGACTTTCCCAGTACAAAAGATCACCGGGCATGACTTTCCCAATACAAAAGTTCACCGGGCATGACTTTTCCCATACAAAAGTTCACCGGGCATGACTTTCCCAATACAAAAGTTGACCGGGCATGACTTTCCCAGTACAAAAGATCACCGGGCATGACTTTCCCAGTACAAAAGATCACCGGGCATGACTTTTCCCATACAAAAGTTCACCGGGCATGACTTTCCCATACAAAAGTTCACCGGGCATGACTTTCCCAATACAAAAGTTGACCGGGCATGACTTTCCCAGTACAAAAGATCGCCGGGCATGACTTTCCCAATACAAAAGTTCACCGGGCATGACTTTCCCAATACAAAAGTTCACCGGGCATGACTTTCCCAATACAAAAGTTCACCGGGCATGACTTTCCCAATACAAAAGATCACCGCGCATGACTTTCCCAATACAAAAGTTCACCGGGCATGACTTTTCCCATACAAAAGTTCACCGGGCATGACTTTTCCCATACAAAAGTTCACCGGGCATGACTTTCCCAGTACAAAAGATCACCGGGCATGACTTTTCCCATACAAAAGTTGACCGGGCATGACTTTCCCAATACAAAAGTTCACCGGGCATGACTTTTCCCATACAAAAGTTGACCGGGCATGACTTTCCCAATACAAAAGTTGACCGGGCATGACTTTCCCAATACAAAAGTTCACCGGGCATGACTTTTCCCATACAAAAGTTCACCGGACATGACTTTCCCAATACAAAAGTTCACCGGGCATGACTTTCCTAATACAAAAGTTCACCGGGCATGACTTTTCCAATACAAAAGTTCACCGGGCATGACTTTTCCCATACAAAAGTTCACCGGGCATGACTTTCCCAGTAAAAAAGTTCACCGGGCATGACTTTCCCAGTACAAAAGATCACCGGGCATGACTTTCCCAATACAAACGTTCACCGGGCATGACTTTTCCCATACAAAAGTTGACCGGGCATGACTTTCCCAATACAAAAGTTGACCGGGCATGACTTTCCCAATACAAAAGTTCACCGGGCATGACTTTTCCCATACAAAAGTTCACCGGGCATGACTTTTCCCATACAAAAGTTCACCGGGCATGACTTTCCCAGCACAAAAGATCACCGGGCATGACTTTCCCAATACAAAAGTTCACCGGGCATGACTTTCCCAATACAAAAGTTCACCGGGCATGACTTTTCCCATACAAATGTTCACCGGGCATGACTTTCCCAATACAAAAGTTGACCGGGCATGATTTTCCCATACAAAAGTTGACCGGACATGACTTTCCCAATACAAAAGTTGACCGGGCATGACTTTCCCAGTACAAAAGTTCACCGGGCATGACTTTCCCAGTACAAAAGTTGAACGGGCATGACTTTCCCAGTACAAAAGTTCACCGGGCATGACTTTCCCAATACAAAAGTTCACCGGGCATGACTTTCCCAGTACAAAAGTTCACCGGGCATGACTTTCGCAATACAAAAGTTCACCGGGCATGACTTTCCCAATACAAAAGTTGACCGGGCATGACTTTCCCAATACAAAAGTTCACCGGGCATGACTTTCCCAATACAAAAGTTCACCGGGCATGACTTTTCCCATACAAAAGTTCACCGGGCATGACTTTTCCCATACAAAAGTTCACCGGGCATGACTTTCCCAGCACAAAAGATCACCGGGCATGACTTTCCCAATACAAAAGTTCACCGGGCATGACTTTCCCAATACAAAAGTTCACCGGGCATGACTTTTCCCATACAAATGTTCACCGGGCATGACTTTCCCAATACAAAAGTTGACCGGGCATGATTTTCCCATACAAAAGTTGACCGGGCATGACTTTCCCAATACAAAAGTTCACCGGGCATGACTTTCCCAGTACAAAAGATCACCGGGCATGACTTTCCCAATACAAAAGTTCACCGGGCATGACTTTCCCAGTACAAAAGTTCACCGGGCATGACTTTCCCAATACAAAACTTCACCGGGCATGACTTTCCCAATACAAAAGTTCACCGGGCATGACTTTCCCAATACAAAAGTTCACCGGGCATGACTTTCCCAGTACAAAAGTTCACCGGGCATGACTTTCCCAGTACAAAAGTTCACCGGGCATGACTTTCCCAATACAAAAGTTCACCGGGCATGACTTTCCCAGTACAAAAGTTCACCGGGCATGACTTTCCCAATACAAAAGTTCACCGGGCATGATTTTCCCACACAAAAGTTGACCGGACATGGCTTTCCCAACACAAAAGTTCACCGGGCATGACTTTCCCAATACAAAAGTTCACCGGGCATGACTTTCCCAATACAAAATTCACCGGGCATGACTTTCCCAATACAAAAGTTCACCGGGCATGACTTTCCCATACAAAAGTTCACCGGGCATGACTTTCCCAATACAAAAGTTCACCGGGCATGACTTTTCCCGTACAAAAGTTCACCGGGCATGACTTTTCCCATACAAAAGTTCACCGGGCATGACTTTCCCAGTACAAAAGATCACCGGGCATGACTTTCCCAATACAAAAGTTCACCGGGCATGACTTTCCCAGTACAAAAGTTCACCGGGCATGACTTTCCCAATACAAAAGTTGACCGGGCATGACTTTCCCAGTACAAAAGTTGACCGGGCATGACTTTCCCAATACAAAAGTTCACCGGGCATGACTTTCCCAATACAAAAGTTGACCGGGCATGATTTTCCCATACAAAAGTTGACCGGGCATGACTTTCCCAATACAAAAGTTCACCGGGCATGACTTTCCCAGTACAAAAGATCACCGGGCATGACTTTCCTAATACAAAAGTTCACCGGGCATGACTTTCCCAATACAAAAGTTCACCGGGCATGACTTTCCCAATACAAAAGTTGACCGGGCATGACTTTCCCAATACAAAAGATCACCGGGCATGACTTTCCCAGTACAAAAGATCACCGGGCATGACTTTCCCAATACAAAAGTTGACCGGGCATGACTTTCCCAGTACAAAAGTTCACCGGGCATGACCTTCCCAATACAAAAGTTCACCGGGCATGACTTTCCCAGTACAAAAGTTCACCGGGCATGACTTTCCCAATACAAAAGTTCACCGGGCATGACTTTCCCAATACAAAAGTTCACCGGGCATGACTTTTCCCATACAAAAGTTCACCGGGCATGACTTTTCCCATACAAAAGTTCACCGGGCATGACTTTCCCAGTACAAAAGATCACCGGGCATGACTTTCCCAGTACAAAAGATCACCGGTCATGACTTTCCCAATTCAAAAGTTCACCGGGCATGACTTTCCCAGTACAAAAGTTCACCGGGCATGACTTTCCCAATACAAAAGTTCACCGGGCATGACTTTCCCAATACAAAAGTTCACCGGGCATGATTTTCCCATACAAAAGTTCACCGGGCATGACTTTTCCCATACAAAAGTTCACCGGGCATGACTTTCCCAGTACAAAAGATCACCGGGCATGACTTTCCCAATACAAAAGTTCACCGGGCATGACTTTCCCAGTACAAAAGTTCACCGGGCATGACTTTCCCAATACAAAAGTTGACCGGGCATGACTTTCCCAGTACAAAAGTTGACCGGGCATGACTTTCCCAATACAAAAGTTCACCGGGCATGACTTTCCCAATACAAAAGTTCACCGGGCATGACTTTTCCCATACAAAAGTTCACCGGGCATGACTTTTCCCATACAAAAGTTCACCGGGCATGACTTTCTCAGTACAAAAGATCACCGGGCATGACTTTCCCAATACAAAAGTTCACCGGGCATGACTTTTCCCATACAAAAGTTGACCGGGCATGATTTTCCCAATACAAAAGTTGACCGGGCATGACTTTCCCAATACAAAAGTTCACCGGGCATGACTTTTCCCATACAAAAGTTCACCGGGCATGACTTTTCCCATACAAAGGTTCACCGGGCATGACTTTCCCAATACAAAAGTTGACCGGGCATGACTTTCCCAATACAAAAGTTCACCGGGCATGACTTTTCCCATACAAAAGTTCACCGGGCATGACTTTTCCCATACAAATGTTCACCGGGCATGACTTTCCCGATACAAAAGTTCACCGGGCATGACTTTTCCCATACAAAAGTTCACCGGGCATGACTTTCCCAATACAAAAGTTCACCGGGCATGACTCTCCCAATACAAAAGTTGACCGGGCATGACTTTCCCAATACAAAAGTTCACCGGGCATGACTTTTCCCATACAAAAGTTCACCGGGCATGACTTTTCCCATACAAATGTTCACCGGGCATGACTTTCCCAATACAAAAGTTCACCGGGCATGACTTTCCCAATACAAAAGTTCACCGGGCATGACTTTCCCAGTACAAAAGTTCACCGGGCATGACTTTCCCAATACAAAAGTTCACCGGGCATGACTTTCCCAGTACAAAAGATCACCGGGCATGACTTTCCCAATACAAAAGTTCACCGGGCATGACTTTCCCAGTACAAAAGTTCACCGGGCATGACTTTCCCAGTACAAAAGATCAACGGGCATGACTTTCCCAATACAAAAGTTGACCGGGCATGACTTTCCCAGTACAAAAGTTCACCGGGCATGACTTTCCCAATACAAAAGTTCACCGGGCATGACTTTTCCAATACAAAAGTTCACCGGGCATGACTTTCCCAATACAAAAGTTGACCGGGCATGACTTTCCCAATACAAAAGTTCACCGGGCATGACTTTCCCATACAAAAGTTCACCGGGCATGACTTTCCCAATACAAAAGTTCACCGGGCATGACTTTCCCAATACAAAAGATCACCGGGCATGACTTTCCCAATACAAAAGTTCACCGGGCATGACTTTCCCAGTACAAAAGATCACCGGGCATGACTTTCCCAATACAAAAGTTCACCGGGCATGACTTTTCCCATACAAAAGTTCACCGGGCATGACTTTCCCAATACAAAAGTTGACCGGGCATGACTTTCCCAGTACAAAAGATCACCGGGCATGACTTTCCCAGTACAAAAGATCACCGGGCATGACTTTTCCCATACAAAAGTTCACCGGGCATGACTTTCCCATACAAAAGTTCACCGGGCATGACTTTCCCAATACAAAAGTTGACCGGGCATGACTTTCCCAGTACAATAGATCGCCGGGCATGACTTTCCCAATACAAAAGTTCACCGGGCATGACTTTCCCAATACAAAAGTTCACCGGGCATGACTTTCCCAATACAAAAGTTCACCGGGCATGACTTTCCCAATACAAAAGATCACCGCGCATGACTTTCCCAATACAAAAGTTCACCGGGCATGACTTTTCCCATACAAAAGTTCACCGGGCATGACTTTTCCCATACAAAAGTTCACCGGGCATGACTTTCCCAGTACAAAAGATCACCGGGCATGACTTTTCCCATACAAAAGTTGACCGGGCATGACTTTCCCAATACAAAAGTTCACCGGGCATGACTTTTCCCATACAAAAGTTGACCGGGCATGACTTTCCCAATACAAAAGTTGACCGGGCATGACTTTCCCAATACAAAAGTTCACCGGGCATGACTTTTCCCATACAAAAGTTCACCGGACATGACTTTCCCAATACAAAAGTTCACCGGGCATGATTTTCCTAATACAAAAGTTCACCGGGCATGACTTTTCCCATACAAAAGTTCACCGGGCATGACTTTTCGCATACAAAAGTTCACCGGGCATGACTTTCCCAGTAAAAAAGTTCACCGGGCATGACTTTCCCAGTACAAAAGATCACCGGGCATGACTTTCCCAATACAAACGTTCACCGGGCATGACTTTTCCCATACAAAAGTTGACCGGGCATGACTTTCCCAATACAAAAGTTGACCGGGCATGACTTTCCCAATACAAAAGTTCACCGGGCATGACTTTTCCCATACAAAAGTTGACCGGGCATGACTTTCCCAATACAAAAGATGACCGGGCATGACTTCCCAATACAAAAGTTCACCGGGCATGACTTTCCCAGTACAAAAGATCACCGGGCATGACTTTCCCAATACAAAAGTTCACCGGGCATGACTTTCCCAGTACAAAAGTTCACCGGGCATGACTTTCGCAATACAAAAGTTCACCGGGCATGACTTTCCCAATACAAAAGTTGACCGGGCATGACTTTCCCAATACAAAAGTTCACCGGGCATGACTTTCCCAATACAAAAGTTCACCGGGCATGACTTTCCCAGTACAAAAGATCACCGGGCATGACTTTCCCAATACAAAAGTTGACCGGGCATGACTTTCCCAGTACAAAAGTTGAACGGGCATGACTTTCCCAGTACAAAAGTTCACCGGGCATGACTTTCCCAATACAAAAGTTCACCGGGCATGACTTTCCCAATACAAAAGTTCACCGGGCATGACTTTCCCAATACAAAAGTTCACCGGGCATGACTTTTCCCATACAAAAGTTCACCGGGCATGACTTTTCCCATACAAAAGTTCACCGGGCATGACTTTCCCAGCACAAAAGATCACCGGGCATGACTTTCCCAATACAAAAGTTCACCGGGCATGACTTTCCCAATACAAAAGTTCACCGGGCATGACTTTTCCCATACAAATGTTCACCGGGCATGACTTTCCCAATACAAAAGTTGACCGGGCATGATTTTCCCATACAAAAGTTGACCGGGCATGACTTTCCCAATACAAAAGTTCACCGGGCATGACTTTCCCAGTACAAAAGATCACCGGGCATGACTTTCCCAATACAAAAGTTCACCGGGCATGACTTTCCCAGTACAAAAGTTCACCGGGCATGACTTTCCCAATACAAAACTTCACCGGGCATGACTTTCCCAATACAAAAGTTCACCGGGCATGACTTTCCCAATACAAAAGTTCACCGGGCATGACTTTCCCAGTACAAAAGTTCACCGGGCATGACTTTCCCAGTACAAAAGTTCACCGGGCATGACTTTCCCAATACAAAAGTTCACCGGGCATGACTTTCCCAGTACAAAAGTTCACCGGGCATGACTTTCCCAATACAAAAGTTCACCGGGCATGATTTTCCCACACAAAAGTTGACCGGACATGGCTTTCCCAACACAAAAGTTCACCGGGCATGACTTTCCCAATACAAAAGTTCACCGGGCATGACTTTCCCAATACAAAATTCACCGGGCATGACTTTCCCAATACAAAAGTTCACCGGGCATGACTTTCCCATACAAAAGTTCACCGGGCATGACTTTCCCAATACAAAAGTTCACCGGGCATGACTTTTCCCGTACAAAAGTTCACCGGGCATGACTTTTCCCATACAAAAGTTCACCGGGCATGACTTTCCCAGTACAAAAGATCACCGGGCATGACTTTCCCAATACAAAAGTTCACCGGGCATGACTTTCCCAGTACAAAAGTTCACCGGGCATGACTTTCCCAATACAAAAGTTGACCGGGCATGACTTTCCCAGTACAAAAGTTGACCGGGCATGACTTTCCCAATACAAAAGTTCACCGGGCATGACTTTCCCAATACAAAAGTTGACCGGGCATGATTTTCCCATACAAAAGTTGACCGGGCATGACTTTCCCAATACAAAAGTTCACCGGGCATGACTTTCCCAGTACAAAAGATCACCGGGCATGACTTTCCTAATACAAAAGTTCACCGGGCATGACTTTCCCAATACAAAAGTTCACCGGGCATGACTTTCCCAATACAAAAGTTGACCGGGCATGACTTTCCCAATACAAAAGATCACCGGGCATGACTTTCCCAGTACAAAAGATCACCGGGCATGACTTTCCCAATACAAAAGTTGACCGGGCATGACTTTCCCAGTACAAAAGTTCACCGGGCATGACCTTCCCAATACAAAAGTTCACCGGGCATGACTTTCCCAGTACAAAAGTTCACCGGGCATGACTTTCCCAATACAAAAGTTCACCGGGCATGACTTTCCCAATACAAAAGTTCACCGGGCATGACTTTTCCCATACAAAAGTTCACCGGGCATGACTTTTCCCATACAAAAGTTCACCGGGCATGACTTTCCCAGTACAAAAGATCACCGGGCATGACTTTCCCAGTACAAAAGATCACCGGGCATGACTTTCCCAATACAAAAGTTCACCGGGCATGACTTTCCCAGTACAAAAGTTCACCGGGCATGACTTTCCCAATACAAAAGTTCACCGGGCATGACTTTCCCAATACAAAAGTTCACCGGGCATGATTTTCCCATACAAAAGTTCACCGGGCATGACTTTTCCCATACAAAAGTTCACCGGGCATGACTTTCCCAGTACAAAAGATCACCGGGCATGACTTTCCCAATACAAAAGTTCACCGGGCATGACTTTCCCAGTACAAAAGTTCACCGGGCATGACTTTCCCAATACAAAAGTTGACCGGGCATGACTTTCCCAGTACAAAAGTTGACCGGGCATGACTTTCCCAATACAAAAGTTCACCGGGCATGACTTTCCCAATACAAAAGTTCACCGGGCATGACTTTTCCCATACAAAAGTTCACCGGGCATGACTTTTCCCATACAAAAGTTCACCGGGCATGACTTTCTCAGTACAAAAGATCACCGGGCATGACTTTCCCAATACAAAAGTTCACCGGGCATGACTTTTCCCATACAAAAGTTGACCGGGCATGATTTTCCCAATACAAAAGTTGACCGGGCATGACTTTCCCAATACAAAAGTTCACCGGGCATGACTTTTCCCATACAAAAGTTCACCGGGCATGACTTTTCCCATACAAAGGTTCACCGGGCATGACTTTCCCAATACAAAAGTTGACCGGGCATGACTTTCCCAATACAAAAGTTCACCGGGCATGACTTTTCCCATACAAAAGTTCACCGGGCATGACTTTTCCCATACAAATGTTCACCGGGCATGACTTTCCCGATACAAAAGTTCACCGGGCATGACTTTTCCCATACAAAAGTTCACCGGGCATGACTTTCCCAATACAAAAGTTCACCGGGCATGACTCTCCCAATACAAAAGTTCACCGGGCATGACTTTCCCAATACAAAAGTTCACCGGGCATGACTTTCCCAGTACAAAAGTTCACCGGGCATGACTTTCCCAATACAAAAGTTCACCGGGCATGACTTTCCCAATACAAAAGTTCACCGGGCATGACTTTTCCCATACAAAAGTTCACCGGGCATGACTTTTCCCATACAAATGTTCACCGGGCATGATTTTCCCATACAAAAGTTGACCGGGCATGACTTTCCCAATACAAAAGTTCACCGGGCATGACTTTCCCAGTACAAAAGATCACCGGGCATGACTTTCCTAATACAAAAGTTCACCGGGCATGACTTTCCCAATACAAAAGTTCACCGGGCATGACTTTCCCAATACAAAAGTTGACCGGGCATGACTTTCCCAATACAAAAGATCACCGGGCATGACTTTCCCAGTACAAAAGATCACCGGGCATGACTTTCCCAATACAAAAGTTGACCGGGCATGACTTTCCCAGTACAAAAGTTCACCGGGCATGACCTTCCCAATACAAAAGTTCACCGGGCATGACTTTCCCAGTACAAAAGTTCACCGGGCATGACTTTCCCAATACAAAAGTTCACCGGGCATGACTTTCCCAATACAAAAGTTCACCGGGCATGACTTTTCCCATACAAAAGTTCACCGGGCATGACTTTTCCCATACAAAAGTTCACCGGGCATGACTTTCCCAGTACAAAAGATCACCGGGCATGACTTTCCCAGTACAAAAGATCACCGGGCATGACTTTCCCAATACAAAAGTTCACCGGGCATGACTTTCCCAGTACAAAAGTTCACCGGGCATGACTTTCCCAATACAAAAGTTCACCGGGCATGACTTTCCCAATACAAAAGTTCACCGGGCATGATTTTCCCATACAAAAGTTCACCGGGCATGACTTTTCCCATACAAAAGTTCACCGGGCATGACTTTCCCAGTACAAAAGATCACCGGGCATGACTTTCCCAATACAAAAGTTCACCGGGCATGACTTTCCCAGTACAAAAGTTCACCGGGCATGACTTTCCCAATACAAAAGTTGACCGGGCATGACTTTCCCAGTACAAAAGTTGACCGGGCATGACTTTCCCAATACAAAAGTTCACCGGGCATGACTTTCCCAATACAAAAGTTCACCGGGCATGACTTTTCCCATACAAAAGTTCACCGGGCATGACTTTTCCCATACAAAAGTTCACCGGGCATGACTTTCTCAGTACAAAAGATCACCGGGCATGACTTTCCCAATACAAAAGTTCACCGGGCATGACTTTTCCCATACAAAAGTTGACCGGGCATGATTTTCCCAATACAAAAGTTGACCGGGCATGACTTTCCCAATACAAAAGTTCACCGGGCATGACTTTTCCCATACAAAAGTTCACCGGGCATGACTTTTCCCATACAAAGGTTCACCGGGCATGACTTTCCCAATACAAAAGTTGACCGGGCATGACTTTCCCAATACAAAAGTTCACCGGGCATGACTTTTCCCATACAAAAGTTCACCGGGCATGACTTTTCCCATACAAATGTTCACCGGGCATGACTTTCCCGATACAAAAGTTCACCGGGCATGACTTTTCCCATACAAAAGTTCACCGGGCATGACTTTCCCAATACAAAAGTTCACCGGGCATGACTCTCCCAATACAAAAGTTGACCGGGCATGACTTTCCCAATACAAAAGTTCACCGGGCATGACTTTTCCCATACAAAAGTTCACCGGGCATGACTTTTCCCATACAAATGTTCACCGGGCATGACTTTCCCAATACAAAAGTTCACCGGGCATGACTTTCCCAATACAAAAGTTCACCGGGCATGACTTTCCCAGTACAAAAGTTCACCGGGCATGACTTTCCCAATACAAAAGTTCACCGGGCATGACTTTCCCAGTACAGAAGATCACCGGGCATGACTTTCCCAATACAAAAGTTCACCGGGCATGACTTTCCCAGTACAAAAGTTCACCGGGCATGACTTTCCCAGTACAAAAGATCACCGGGCATGACTTTCCCAATACAAAAGTTGACCGGGCATGACTTTCCCAGTACAAAAGTTCACCGGGCATGACTTTCCCAATACAAAAGTTCACCGGGCATGACTTTTCCAATACAAAAGTTCACCGGGCATGACTTTCCCAATACAAAAGTTGACCGGGCATGACTTTCCCAGTACAAAAGTTCACCGGGCATGACTTTCCCAGTACAAAAGTTCACCGGGCATGACTTTTCCCATACAAAACTTCACCGGGCATGACTTTTCCCATACAAAAGTTCACCGGGCATGACTTTCCCAATACAAAAGTTCACCGGGCATGACTTTCCCAGTACAAAAGTTCACCGGGCATGACTTTCCCAATACAAAAGTTCACCGGGCATGACTTTCCCAGTACAAAAGATCACCGGGCATGACTTTCCCAATACAAAAGTTCACCGGGCATGACTTTCCCAATACAAAAGTTCACCGGGCATGACTTTCCCAATACAAAAGTTCACCGGGCATGACTTTCCCAATACAAAAGTTGACCGGGCATGACTTTCCCAATACAAAAGTTCACCGGGCATGACTTTCCCAATACAAAAGTTCACCGGGCATGACTTTCCCAATACAAAAGTTCACCGGGCATGACTTTCCCAGTACAAAAGATCACCGGGCATGACTTTCCCAATACAAAAGTTCACCGGGCATGACTTTCCCAATACAAAAGTTCACCGGGCATGACTTTTCCCATACAAAAGTTCACCGGGCATGACTTTCCCAGTACAAAAGTTCACCGGGCATGACTTTCCCAGTACAAAAGATCACCGGGCATGACTTTCCCAGTACAAAAGATCACCGGACATGACTTTCCCAATACAAAAGTTCACCGGGCATGACTTTCCCAATACAAAAGTTCACCGGGCATGACTTTCCCAATACAAAAGTTCACCGAGCATGACTTTCCCAATACAAAAGTTCACCAGGCATGACTTTCCCAATACAAAAGTTCACCGGGCATGACTTTCCCAATACAAAAGTTCACCGGGCATGACTTTCCCAGTACAAAAGATCACCGGGCATGACTTTCCCAATACAAAAGTTCACCGAGCATGACTTTCCCAGTACAAAAGTTCACCGGGCATGACTTTCCCAGTACAAAAGATCACCGGGCATGACTTTCCCAATACAAAAGTTGACCGGGCATGACTTTCCCAATACAAAAGTTCACCGGGCATGACTTTTCCCATACAAAAGTTCACCGGGCATGACTTTCCCAATACTAAAGTTCACCGGGCATGACTTTCCCAGTACAAAAGATCACCGGGCATGACTTTCCCAATACAAAAGTTCACCGGGCATGACTTTCCCAGTACCAAAGATCACCGGACATGACTTTCCCAATACAAAAGTTGACCGGGCATGACTTTCACAGTACAAAAGTTCACCGGGCATGACTTTCCCAGTACAAAAGTTCAACGGGCATGACTTTCCCAATACAAAAGTTCACCGGGCATGACTTTCCCAGTACAAAAGTTCACCGGGCATGACTTTCCCAATACAAAAGTTCACCGGGCATGACTTTCCCAATACAAAAGTTCACCGGGCATGACTTTCCCAATACAAAAGTTCACCGGGCATGACTTTCCCAATACAAAAGTTCACCGGGCATGACTTTCCCAGTACAAAAGTTCACCGGGCATGACTTTCCCAATACAAAAGTTCACCGGGCATGACTTTCCCAGTACAAAAGATCACCGGGCATGACTTTCCCAATACAAAAGTTCACCGGGCATGACTTTCCCAATACAAAAGTTCACCGGGCATGACTTTCCCAATACAAAAGTTCACCGGGCATGACTTTCCCAATACAAAAGTTCACCGGGCATGACTTTCCCAATACAAAAGTTCACCGGGCATGACTTTCCCAATACAAAAGTTCACCGGGCATGACTTTCCCAGTACAAAAGATCACCGGACATGACTTTCCCAATACAAAAGTTGACCGGGCATGACTTTCCCAGTACCAAAGATCACCGGGCATGACTTTCCCAATACAAAAGTTGACCGGGCATGACTTTCACAGTACAAAAGTTCACCGGGCATGACTTTCCCAGTACAAAAGTTCACCGGGCATGACTTTCCCAATACAAAAGTTCACCGGGCATGACTTTCCCAGTACAAAAGTTCACCGGGCATGACTTTCCTAATACAAAAGTTCACCGGGCATGACTTTCCCAATACAAAAGTTCACCGGGCATGACTTTTCCCATACAAAAGTTCACCGGGCATGACTTTCCCAGTACAAAAGATCACCGGGCATGACTTTCCCAATACAAAAGTTCACCGGGCATGACTTTCCCAATACAAAAGTTCACCGGGCATGATTTTCCCAATACAAAAGTTCACCGGGCATGACTTTCCCAGTACAAAAGTTCACCGGGCATGACTTTCCCAATACAAAAGTTCACCGGGCATGACTTTCCCAATACAAACGTTCACCGGGCATGACTTTCCCAATACAAAAGATCACCGGGAATGACTTTCCCAATACAAAAGTTCACCGGGCATGACTTTTCCCATACAAAAGTTCACCGGGCATGACTTTCCCAATACAAAAGTTCACCGGGCATGACTTTCCCAATACAAAAGTTCACCGGGCATGACTTTCCCATACAAAAGTTCACCGGGCATGACTTTCCCAATACAAAAGTTCACCGGGCATGACTTTCCCAATACAAAAGTTCACCGGGCATGACTTTCCCAATACAAAAGTTCACCGGGCATGACTTTCCCAGTACAAAAGTTCACCGGGCATGACTTTCCCAGTACAAAAGATCACCGGGCATGACTTTCCCAATACAAAAGTTCACCGGGCATGACTTTTCCCATACAAAAGTTCACCGGGCATGACTTTCCCAATACAAAAGTTGACCGGGCATGACTTTCCAGTACAAAAGATCACCGGGCATGACTTTCCCAGTACAAAAGATCACCGGGCATGACTTTTCCCATACAAAAGTTCACCGGGCATGACTTTCCCAATACAAAAGTTCACCGGGCATGACTTTCCCAATACAAAAGTTCACCGGGCATGACTTTCCCAGTACAAAAGATCACCGGGCATGACTTTCCCAATACAAAAGTTGACCGGGCATGACTTTCCCAGTACAAAAGATCACCGGGCATGACTTTCCCAATACAAAAGTTGACCGGGCATGACTTTCCCAGTACCAAAGATCACCGGGCATGACTTTCCCAATACAAAAGTTGACCGGGCATGACTTTCACAGTACAAAAGTTCACCGGGCATGACTTTCCCAATACAAAAGTTCACCGGGCATGACTTTCCCAATACAAAAGTTCACCGGGCATGACTTTCCCAGTACAAAAGTTCACCGGGCATGACTTTCCCAATACAAAAGTTCACCGGGCATGACTTTCCCAGTACAAAAGTTCACCGGGCATGACTTTCCTAATACAAAATTTCACCGGGCATGACTTTCCCAATACAAAAGTTCACCGGGCATGACTTTTCCCATACAAAAGTTCACCGGGCATGACTTTCCCAGTACAAAAGATCACCGGGCATGACTTTCCCAATACAAAAGTTCACCGGGCATGACTTTCCCAATACAAAAGTTCACCGGGCATGATTTTCCCAATACAAAAGTTCACCGGGCATGACTTTCCCAGTACAAAAGTTCACCGGGCATGACTTTCCCAATACAAAAGTTCACCGGGCATGACTTTCCCAATACAAACGTTCACCGGGCAACACTTTCCCAATACAAAAGATCACCGGGCATGACTTTCCCAATACAAAAGTTCACCGGGCATGACTTTTCCCATACAAAAGTTCACCGGGCATGACTTTCCCAATACAAAAGTTCACCGGGCATGACTTTCCCAATACAAAAGTTCACCGGGCATGACTTTCCCATACAAAAGTTCACCGGGCATGACTTTCCCAATACAAAAGTTCACCGGGCATGACTTTCCCAATAAAAAAGTTCACCGGGCATGACTTTCCCAATACAAAAGTTCACCGGGCATGACTTTCCCAATACAAAAGTTCACCGGGCATGACTTTCCCAATACAAAAGTTCACCGGGCATGACTTTCCCAGTACAAAAGTTCACCGGGCATGACTTTCCCAGTACAAAAGATCACCGGGCATGACTTTCCCAATACAAAAGTTCACCGGGCATGACTTTTCCCATACAAAAGTTCACCGGGCATGACTTTCCCAATACAAAAGTTGACCGGGCATGACTTTCCCAATACAAAAGTTCACCGGGCATGACTTTTCCCATACAAAAGTTCACCGGGCATGACTTTCCCAATACAAAAGTTCACCGGGCATGACTTTCCCAATACAAAAGTTCACCGGGCATGACTTTCCCAGTACAAAAGTTCACCGGGCATGACTTTCCCAGTACAAAAGATCACCGGGCATGACTTTCCCAATACAAAAGTTCACCGGGCATGACTTTTCCCATACAAAAGTTCACCGGGCATGACTTTCCCAATACAAAAGTTGACCGGGCATGACTTTCCCAATACAAAAGTTGACCGGGCATGACTTTCCCAGTACCAAAGATCACCGGGCATGACTTTCCCAATACAAAAGTTGACCGGGCATGACTTTCACAGTACAAAAGTTCACCGGGCATGACTTTCCCAGTACAAAAGTTCACCGGGCATGACTTTCCCAATACAAAAGTTCACCGGGCATGACTTTCCCAGTACAAAAGTTCACCGGGCATGACTTTCCCAATACAAAAGTTCACCGGGCATGACTTTCCCAATACAAAAGTTCACCGGGCATGACTTTTCCCATACAAAAGTTCACCGGGCATGACTTTCCCAGTACAAAAGTTCACCGGGCATGACTTTCCCAATACAAAAGTTCACCGGGCATGACTTTCCCATACAAAAGTTCACCGGGCATGACTTTCCCAATACAAAAGTTCACCGGGCATGACTTTCCCAATAAAAAAGTTCACCGGGCATGACTTTCCCGATACAAAAGTTCACCGGGCATGACTTTCCCAATACAAAAGTTCACCGGGCATGACTTTCCCAATACAAAAGTTCACCGGGCATGACTTTCCCAGTACAAAAGTTCACCGGGCATGACTTTCCCAGTACAAAAGATCACCGGGCATGACTTTCCCAATACAAAAGTTCACCGGGCATGACTTTTCCCATACAAAAGTTCACCGGGCATGACTTTCCCAGTACAAAAGATCACCGGGCATGACTTTCCCAATACAAAAGTTCACCGGGCATGACTTTCCCATACAAAAGTTCACCGGGCATGACTTTCCCAATACAAAAGTTCACCGGGCATGACTTTCCCAATAAAAAAGTTCACCGGGCATGACTTTCCCGATACAAAAGTTCACCGGGCATGACTTTCCCAATACAAAAGTTCACCGGGCATGACTTTCCCAATACAAAAGTTCACCGGGCATGACTTTCCCAGTACAAAAGTTCACCGGGCATGACTTTCCCAGTACAAAAGATCACCGGGCATGACTTTCCCAATACAAAAGTTCACCGGGCATGACTTTCACAGTACAAAAGTTCACCGGGCATGACTTTCCCAATACAAAAGTTCACCGGGCATGACTTTCCCAATACAAAAGTTCACCGGGCATGACTTTCCCAATACAAAAGTTCACCGGGCATGACTTTCCCAGTACAAAAGTTCACCGGGCATGACTTTCCCAGTACAAAAGATCACCGGGCATGACTTTCCCAATACAAAAGTTCACCGGGCATGACTTTTCCCATACAAAAGTTCACCGGGCATGACTTTCCCAATACAAAAGTTGACCGGGCATGACTTTCCCAGTACAAAAGATCACCGGGCATGACCTTCCCAGTACAAAAGATCACCGGGCATGACTTTTCCCATACAAAAGTTCACCGGGCATGACTTTCCCAATACAAAAGTTCACCGGGCATGACTTTCCCAATACAAAAGTTCACCGGGCATGACTTTCCCAGTACAAAAGATCACCGGGCATGACTTTCCCAATACAAAAGTTGACCGGGCATGACTTTCCCAGTACCAAAGATCACCGGGCATGACTTTCCCAATACAAAAGTTGACCGGGCATGACTTTCACAGTACAAAAGTTCACCGGGCATGACTTTCCCAGTACAAAAGTTCACCGGGCATGACTTTCCCAATACAAAAGTTCACCGGGCATGACTTTCCCAGTACAAAAGTTCACCGGGCATGACTTTCCCAATACAAAAGTTCACCGGGCATGACTTTCCCAATACAAAAGTTCACCGGGCATGACTTTTCCCATACAAAAGTTCACCGGGCATGACTTTCCCAGTACAAAAGATCACCGGGCATGACTTTCCCAATACAAAAGTTCACCGGGCATGACTTTCCCATACAAAAGTTCACCGGGCATGACTTTCCCAATACAAAAGTTCACCGGGCATGACTTTCCCAATAAAAAAGTTCACCGGGCATGACTTTCCCAATACAAAAGTTCACCGGGCATGACTTTCCCAATACAAAAGTACAAAAGTTCACCGGGCATGACTTTCCCAGTACAAAAGATCACCGGGCATGACTTTCCCAATACAAAAGTTCACCGGGCATGACTTTTCCCATACAAAAGTTCACCGGGCATGACTTTCCCAGTACAAAAGATCACCGGGCATGACTTTCCCAATACAAAAGTTCACCGGGCATGACTTTCCCATACAAAAGTTCACCGGGCATGACTTTCCCAATACAAAAGTTCACCGGGCATGACTTTCCCAATAAAAAAGTTCACCGGGCATGACTTTCCCGATACAAAAGTTCACCGGGCATGACTTTCCCAATACAAAAGTTCACCGGGCATGACTTTCCCAATACAAAAGTTCACCGGGCATGACTTTCCCAGTACAAAAGTTCACCGGGCATGACTTTCCCAGTACAAAAGATCACCGGGCATGACTTTCCCAATACAAAAGTTCACCGGGCATGACTTTTCCCATACAAAAGTTCACCGGGCATGACTTTCCCAATACAAAAGTTGACCGGGCATGACTTTCCCAGTACAAAAGATCACCGGGCATGACTTTCCCAGTACAAAAGATCACCGGGTATGACTTTTCCCATACAAAAGTTCACCGGGCATGACTTTCCCAGTACAAAAGTTCACCGGGCATGACTTTCCCAATACAAAAGTTGACCGGGCATGACTTTCCCAGTACAAAAGATCACCGGGCATGACTTTCCCAATACAAAAGTTCACCGGACATGACTTTCCCATACAAAAGTTCACCGGGCATGACTTTCCCAATACAAAAGTTCACCGGGCATGACTTTCCCAATACAAAAGTTCACCGGGCATGACTTTCCCATACAAAAGTTCACCGGGCATGACTTTCCCAATACAAAAGTTCACCGGGCATGACTTTCCCAATAAAAAAGTTCACCGGGCATGACTTTCCCAATACAAAAGTTCACCGGGCATGACTTTCCCAATACAAAAGTTCACCGGGCATGACTTTCCCAATACAAAAGTTCACCGGGCATGACTTTCCCAGTACAAAAGTTCACCGGGAATGACTTTCCCAGTACAAAAGATCACCGGGCATGACTTTCCCAATACAAAAGTTCACCGGGCATGACTTTTCCCATACAAAAGTTCACGGGGCATGACTTTCCCAATACAAAAGTTGACCGGGCATGACTTTCCCAGTACAAAAGGTCACCGGGCATGACTTTCCCAGTACAAAAGATCACCGGGCATGACTTTTCCCATACAAAAGTTCACCGGGCATGACTTTCCCAATACAAAAGTTCACCGGGCATGACTTTCCCAATACAAAAGTTCACCGGGCATGACTTTCCCAGTACAAAAGATCACCGGGCATGACTTTCCCAATACAAAAGTTGACCGGGCATGACTTTCCCAGTACCAAAGATCACCGGGCATGACTTTCCCAATACAAAAGTTGACCGGGCATGACTTTCACAGTACAAAAGTTCACCGGGCATGACTTTCCCAATACAAAAGTTCACCGGGCATGACTTTCCCAATACAAAAGTTCACCGGGCATGACTTTCCCAGTACAAAAGTTCACCGGGCATGACTTTCCCAATACAAAAGTTCACCGGGCATGACTTTCCCAGTACAAAAGTTCACCGGGCATGACTTTCCTAATACAAAATTTCACCGGGCATGACTTTCCCAATACAACAGTTCACCGGGCATGACTTTTCCCATACAAAAGTTCACCGGGCATGACTTTCCCAGTACAAAAGATCACCGGGCATGACTTTCCCAATACAAAAGTTCACCGGGCATGACTTTCCCAATACAAAAGTTCACCGGGCATGATTTTCCCAATACAAAAGTTCACCGGGCATGACTTTCCCAGTACAAAAGTTCACCGGGCATGACTTTCCCAATACAAAAGTTCACCGGGCATGACTTTCCCAATACAAACGTTCACCGGGCATGACTTTCCCAATACAAAAGATCACCGGGCATGACTTTCCCAATACAAAAGTTCACCGGGCATGACTTTTCCCATACAAAAGTTCACCGGGCATGACTTTCCCAATACAAAAGTTCACCGGGCATGACTTTCCCAATACAAAAGTTCACCGGGCATGACTTTCCCATACAAAAGTTCACCGGGCATGACTTTCCCAATACAAAAGTTTACCGGGCATGACTTTCCCAATAAAAAAGTTCACCGGGCATGACTTTCCCAATACAAAAGTTCACCGGGCATGACTTTCCCAATACAAAAGTTCACCGGGCATGACTTTCCCAATACAAAAGTTCACCGGGCATGACTTTTCCCATACAAAAGTTCACCGGGCATGACTTTCCTAATACAAAAGTTGACCGGGCATGACTTTCCCAGTACAAAAGATCACCGGGCATGACTTTCCCAGTACAAAAGATCACCGGGCATGACTTTTCCCATACAAAAGTTCACCGGGCATGACTTTCCCAATACAAAAGTTCACCGGGCATGACTTTCCCAGTACAAAAGTTCACCGGGCATGACTTTCCCAATACAAAAGTTCACCGGGCATGACTTTCCCAGTACAAAAGTTCACCGGGCATGACTTTCCTAATACAAAATTTCACCGGGCATGACTTTCCCAATACAAAAGTTCACCGGGCATGACTTTTCCCATACAAAAGTTCACCGGGCATGACTTTCCCAGTACAAAAGATCACCGGGCATGACTTTCCCAATACAAAAGTTCACCGGGCATGACTTTCCCAATACAAAAGTTCACCGGGCATGATTTTCCCAATACAAAAGTTCACCGGGCATGACTTTCCCAGTACAAAAGTTCACCGGGCATGACTTTCCCAATACAAAAGTTCACCGGGCATGACTTTCCCAATACAAACGTTCACCGGGCATGACTTTCCCAATACAAAAGATCACCGGGCATGACTTTCCCAATACAAAAGTTCACCGGGCATGACTTTTCCCATACAAAAGTTCACCGGGCATGACTTTCCCAATACAAAAGTTCACCGGGCATGACTTTCCCAATACAAAAGTTCACCGGGCATGACTTTCCCATACAAAAGTTCACCGGGCATGACTTTCCCAATACAAAAGTTCACCGGGCATGACTTTCCCAATAAAAAAGTTCACCGGGCATGACTTTCCCAATACAAAAGTTCACCGGGCATGACTTTCCCAATACAAAAGTTCACCGGGCATGACTTTCCCAATACAAAAGTTCACCGGGCATGACTTTTCCCATACAAAAGTTCACCGGGCATGACTTTCCCAATACAAAAGTTGACCGGGCATGACTTTCCCAGTACAAAAGATCACCGGGCATGACTTTCCCAGTACAAAAGATCACCGGGCATGACTTTTCCCATACAAAAGTTCACCGGGCATGACTTTCCCAATACAAAAGTTCACCGGGCATGACTTTCCCAATACAAAAGTTCACCGGGCATGACTTTCCCAGTACAAAAGATCACCGGGCATGACTTTCCCAATACAAAAGTTGACCGGGCATGACTTTCCCAGTACCAAAGATCACCGGGCATGACTTTCCCAATACAAAAGTTGACCGGGCATGACTTTCACAGTACAAAAGTTCACCGGGCATGACTTTCCCAATACAAAAGTTCACCGGGCATGACTTTCCCAATACAAAAGTTCACCGGGCATGACTTTCCCAATACAAAAGTTCACCGGGCATGACTTTCCCAGTACAAAAGTTCACCGGGCATGACTTTCCCAGTACAAAAGATCACCGGGCATGACTTTCCCAATACAAAAGTTCACCGGGCATGACTTTTCCCATACAAAAGTTCACCGGGCATGACTTTCCCAATACAAAAGTTGACCGGGCATGACTTTCCCAGTACAAAAGATCACCGGGCATGACCTTCCCAGTACAAAAGATCACCGGGCATGACTTTTCCCATACAAAAGTTCACCGGGCATGACTTTCCCAATACAAAAGTTCACCGGGCATGACTTTCCCAATACAAAAGTTCACCGGGCATGACTTTCCCAGTACAAAAGATCACCGGGCATGACTTTCCCAATACAAAAGTTGACCGGGCATGACTTTCCCAGTACCAAAGATCACCGGGCATGACTTTCCCAATACAAAAGTTGACCGGGCATGACTTTCACAGTACAAAAGTTCACCGGGCATGACTTTCCCAGTACAAAAGGTCACCGGGCATGACTTTCCCAATACAAAAGTTCACCGGGCATGACTTTCCCAGTACAAAAGTTCACCGGGCATGACTTTCCCAATACAAAAGTTCACCGGGCATGACTTTCCCAATACAAAAGTTCACCGGGCATGACTTTTCCCATACAAAAGTTCACCGGGCATGACTTTCCCAGTACAAAAGATCACCGGGCATGACTTTCCCAATACAAAAGTTCACCGGGCATGACTTTCCCATACAAAAGTTCACCGGGCATGACTTTCCCAATACAAAAGTTCACCGGGCATGACTTTCCCAATAAAAAAGTTCACCGGGCATGACTTTCCCGATACAAAAGTTCACCGGGCATGACTTTCCCAATACAAAAGTTCACCGGGCATGACTTTCCCAATACAAAAGTTCACCGGGCATGACTTTCCCAGTACAAAAGTTCACCGGGCATGACTTTCGCAGTACAAAAGATCACCGGGCATGACTTTCCCAATACAAAAGTTCACCGGGCATGACTTTTCCCATACAAAAGTTCACCGGGCATGACTTTCCCAGTACAAAAGATCACCGGGCATGACTTTCCCAATACAAAAGTTCACCGGGCATGACTTTCCCATACAAAAGTTCACCGGGCATGACTTTCCCAATACAAAAGTTCACCGGGCATGACTTTCCCAATAAAAAAGTTCACCGGGCATGACTTTCCCGATACAAAAGTTCACCGGGCATGACTTTCCCAATACAAAAGTTCACCGGGCATGACTTTCCCAATACAAAAGTTCACCGGGCATGACTTTCCCAGTACAAAAGTTCACCGGGCATGACTTTCCCAGTACAAAAGATCACCGGGCATGACTTTCCCAATACAAAAGTTCACCGGGCATGACTTTTCCCATACAAAAGTTCACCGGGCATGACTTTCCCAATACAAAAGTTGACCGGGCATGACTTTCCCAGTACAAAAGATCACCGGGCATGACTTTCCCAGTACAAAAGATCACCGGGTATGACTTTTCCCATACAAAAGTTCACCGGGCATGACTTTCCCAGTACAAAAGTTCACCGGGCATGACTTTCCCAATACAAAAGTTGACCGGGCATGACTTTCCCAGTACAAAAGATCACCGGGCATGACTTTCCCAATACAAAAGTTCACCGGGCATGACTTTCCCAATACAAAAGTTCACCGGGCATGACTTTCCCAATACAAAAGTTCACCGGGCATGACTTTCCCAATACAAAAGATCACCGGGCATGACTTTCCCAATACAAAAGTTCACCGGGCATGACTTTTCCCATACAAAAGTTCACCGGGCATGACTTTTCCCATACAAAAGTTCACCGGGCATGACTTTTCCCATACAAAATTTCACCGGGCATGACTTTCACAGTACAAAAGATCACCGGGCATGACTTTTCCCATACAAAAGTTCACCGGGCATGACTTTCCCAATACAAAAGTTGACCGGGCATGACTTTCCCAGTACAAAAGATCACCGGGCATGACTTTCCCAGTACAAAAGATCACCGGGCATGACTTTTCCCATACAAAAGTTCACCGGGCATGACTTTCCCATACAAAAGTTCACCGGGCATGACTTTCCCAATACAAAAGTTGACCGGGCATGACTTTCCCAGTACAAAAGATCACCGGGCATGACTTTCCCAATACAAAAGTTCACCGGGCATGACTTTCCCAATACAAAAGTTCACCGGGCATGACTTTCCCAATACAAAAGTTCACCGGGCATGACTTTCCCAATACAAAAGATCACTGGGCATGACTTTCCCAATACTAAAGTTCACCGGGCATGACTTTTCCCATACAAAAGTTCACCGGGCATGACTTTTCCCATACAAAATTTCACCGGGCATGACTTTCACAGTACAAAAGATCACCGGGCATGACTTTTCCCATACAAAAGTTCACCGGGCATGACTTTCCCAATACAAAAGTTGACCGGGCATGACTTTCCCAGTACAAAAGATCACCGGGCATGACTTTCCCAGTACAAAAGATCACCGGGCATGACTTTTCCCATACAAAAGTTCACCGGGCATGACTTTCCCATACAAAAGTTCACCGGGCATGACTTTCCCAATACAAAAGTTGACCGGGCATGACTTTCCCAGTACAAAAGATCACCGGGCATGACTTTCCCAATACAAAAGTTCACCGGGCATGACTTTCCCAATACAAAAGTTCACTGGGCATGACTTTCCCAATACAAAAGTTCACCGGGCATGACTTTCCCAATACAAAAGATCACTGGGCATGACTTTCCCAATACAAAAGTTCACCGGGCATGACTTTTCCCATACAAAAGTTCACCGGGCATGACTTTTCCCATACAAAAGTTCACCGGGCATGACTTTTCCCATACAAAAGTTCACCGGGCATGACTTTCAAAGTACAAAAGATCACCGGGCATGACTTTTCCCATACAAAAGTTGACCGGGCATGACTTTCCCAATACAAAAGTTCACCGGGCATGACTTTTCCCATACAAAAGTTGACCGGGCATGACTTTCCCAATACAAAAGTTGACCGGGCATGACTTTCCCAATACAAAAGTTCACCGGGCATGACTTTTCCCATACAAAAGTTCACCGGGCATGACTTTCCTAATACAAAAGTTCACCGGGCATGACTTTTCCCATACAAAAGTTCACCGGGCATGACTTTTCCCATACAAAAGTTCACCGGGCATGACTTTCCCAGTAAAAAAGTTCACCGTGCATGACTTTCCCAGTACAAAAGATCACCGGGCATGACTTTCCCAATATAAAAGTTCACCGGGCATGACTTTTCCCATACAAAATTTGACCGGGCATGACTTTCCCAATACAAAAGTTGACCGGGCATGACTTTCCCAATACAAAAGTTCACCGGGCATGACTTTTCCCATACAAAAGTTGACCGGGCATGACTTTCCCAATACAAAAGGTCAGCGGGCATGACTTTCCCAATACAAAAGTTCACCGGGCATGACTTTCTCAGTACAAAAGATCACCGGGCATGACTTTCCCAATACAAAAGTTCACCGGGCATGACTTTCCCAGTACAAAAGTTCACCGGGCATGACTTTCCCAATACAAAAGTTCACCGGGCATGACTTTCCCAATACAAAAGTTCACCGGGCATGACTTTCCCAATACAAAAGTTCACCGGGCATGACTTTCCCAATACAAAAGATCACCGGGCATGACTTTCCCAATACAAAAGTTCACCGGGCATGACTTTTCCCATACAAAAGTTCACCGGGCATGACTTTTCCCATACAAAAGTTCACCGGGCATGACTTTTCCCATACAAAAGTTCACCGGGCATGACTTTCCCAGTACAAAAGATCACCGGGCATGACTTTTCCCAATACAAAAGATCACCGGGCATGACTTTCCCAATACAAAAGATCACCGGGCATGACTTTCCCAATACAAAAGTTCACCGGGCATGACTTTCCCAATACAAAAGTTCACCGGGCATGACTTTCCCATACAAAAGTTCACCGGGCATGACTTTTCCCATACAAAAGTTCACCGGGCATGACTTTTCCCATACAAAAGTTCACCGTGCATGACTTTCCCAGTACAAAAGATCACCGGGCATGACTTTTCCCATACAAAAGTTGACCGGGCATGACTTTCCCAATACAAAAGTTCACCGGGCATGACTTTTCCCATACAAAAGTTGACCGGGCATGACTTTCCCAATACAAAAGTTGACCGGGCATGACTTTCCCAATACAAAAGTTCACCGGGCATGACTTTTCCCATACAAAAGTTCACCGGGCATGACTTTCCCAATACAAAAGTTCACCGGGCATGACTTTCCTAATACAAAAGTTCACCGGGCATGACTTTTCCCATACAAAATTTCACCGGGCATGACTTTTCCCATACAAAAGTTCACCGGGCATGACTTTCCCAGTAAAAAAGTTCACCGGGCATGACTTTCCCAGTACAAAAGATCACCGGGCATGACTTTCCCAATACAAAATTTCACCGGGCATGACTTTTCCCATACAAAATTTGACCGGGCATGACTTTCCCAATACAAAAGTTGACCGTGCATGACTTTCCCAATACAAACGTTCACCGGGCATGACTTTTCCCATACAAAAGTTCACCGGGCATGACTTTCCCAATACAAAAGATCACCGGGCATGACTTTCCCAATACAAAAGTTCACCGGGCATGACTTTCCCAGTACAAAAGATCACCGGGCATGACTTTCCCAATACAAAAGTTCACCGGGCATGACTTTCCCAGTACAAAAGTCCACCGGGCATGTCTTTCCCAATACAAAAGTTCACCGGGCATGACTTTCCCAATACAAAAGTTCACCGGGCATGGCTTTCCCAATACAAAAGATCACCGGGCATGACTTTCCCAATACAAAAGTTTACCGGGCATGACTTTTCCCATACAAAAGTTCACCGGGCATGACTTTTCCCATACAAAAGTTCACCGGGCATGACTTTTCCCATACAAAAGTTCACCGGGCATGACTTTCCCAGTACAAAAGATCACCGGGCGTGACTATTCCCATAAAAAAGTTGACCGGGCATGACTTTCCCAATACAAAAGTTCACCGGGCATGACTTTTCCCATACAAAAGTTGACCGGGCATGACTTTCCCAATACAAAAGTTGACCGGGCATGACTTTCCCAATACAAAAGTTCACCGGGCATGACTTTTCCCATACAAAAGTTCACCGGACATGACTTTCCCAATACAAAAGTTCACCGGGCATGACTTTCCTAATACAAAAGTTCACCGGGCATTACTTTTCCCATACAAAAGTTCACCGGGCATGACTTTTCCCATACAAAAGTTCACCGGGCATGACTTTCCCAGTAAAAAAGTTCACCGGGCATGACTTTCCCAGTACAAAAGATCACCGGGCATGACTTTCCCAATACAAAAGTTCACCGGGCATGACTTTTCCCATACAAAATTTGACCGGGCATGACTTTCCCAATACAAAAGTTGACCGGGCATGACTTTCCCAATACAAAAGTTCACCGGGCATGACTTTTCCCATACAAAAGTTGACCGGGCATGACTTTCCCAATACAAAAGATCACCGGGCATGACTTTTCCCATACAAAAGTTCACCGGGCATGACTTTTCCCATACAAAAGTTCACCGGGCATGACTTTCCCAGTACAAAAGATCACCGGGCATGACTTTCCCAATACAAAAGTTCACCGGGCATGACTTTCCCAATACAAAAGTTCACCGGGCATGACTTTTCCCATACAAATGTTCACCGGGCATGACTTTCCCAATACAAAAGTTGACCGGGCATGATTTTCCCATACAAAAGTTGACCGGGCATGACTTTCCCAATACAAAAGTTCACCAGGCATGACTTTCCCAGTACAAAAGATCACCGGGCATGACTTTCCCAATACAAAAGTTCACCGGGCATGACTTTCCCAGTACAAAAGTTCACCGGGCATGACTTTCCCAATACAAAAGTTCACCGGGCATGACTTTCCCAATACAAAAGTTGACCGGGCATGACTTTCCCAATACAAAAGATCACCGGGCATGATTTTCCCAGTACAAAAGATCACCGGGCATGACTTTCCCAATACAAAAGTTGACCGGGCATGACTTTCCCAATACAAAAGTTCACCGGGCATGACTTTCCCAGTACAAAAGATCACCGGGCATGACTTTCCCAATACAAAAGTTCACCGGGCATGACTTTTCCCATACAAAAGTTCACCGGGCATGACTTTCCCAATACAAAAGTTGACCGGGCATGACTTTCCCAGTACAAAAGATCACCGGGCATGACTTTCCCAGTACAAAAGATCACCGGGCATGACTTTTCCCATACAAAAGTTCACCGGGCATGACTTTCCCATACAAAAGTTCACCGGGCATGACTTTCCCAATACAAAAGTTGACCGGGCATGACTTTCCCAGTACAAAAGATCGCCGGGCATGACTTTCCCAATACAAAAGTTCACCGGGCATGACTTTCCCAATACAAAAGTTCACCGGGCATGACTTTCCCAATACAAAAGTTCACCGGGCATGACTTTCCCAATACAAAAGATCACCGCGCATGACTTTCCCAATACAAAAGTTCACCGGGCATGACTTTTCCCATACAAAAGTTCACCGGGCATGACTTTTCCCATACAAAAGTTCACCGGGCATGACTTTCCCAGTACAAAAGATCACCGGGCATGACTTTTCCCATACAAAAGTTGACCGGGCATGACTTTCCCAATACAAAAGTTCACCGGGCATGACTTTTCCCATACAAAAGTTGACCGGGCATGACTTTCCCAATACAAAAGTTGACCGGGCATGACCTTCCCAATACAAAAGTTCACCGGGCATGACTTTTCCCATACAAAAGTTCACCGGGCATGACTTTCCCAATACAAAAGTTCACCGGGCATGACTTTCCTAATACAAAAGTTCACCGGGCATGACTTTTCCCATACAAAAGTTCACCGGGCATGACTTTTCCCATACAAAAGTTCACCGGGCATGACTTTCCCAGTAAAAAAGTTCACCGGGCATGACTTTCCCAGTACAAAAGATCACCGGGCATGACTTTCCCAATACAAACGTTCACCGGGCATGACTTTTCCCATACAAAAGTTGACCGGGCATGACTTTCCCAATACAAAAGTTGACCGGGCATGACTTTCCCAATACAAAAGTTCACCGGGCATGACTTTTCCCATACAAAAGTTGACCGGGCATGACTTTCCCAATACAAAAGATGACCGGGCATGACTTTCCCAATACAAAAGTTCACCGGGCATGACTTTCCCAGTACAAAAGATCACCGGGCATGACTTTCCCAATACAAAAGTTCACCGGGCATGACTTTCCCAGTACAAAAGTTCACCGGGCATGACTTTCGCAATACAAAAGTTCACCGGGCATGACTTTCCCAATACAAAAGTTGACCGGGCATGACTTTCCCAATACAAAAGTTCACCGGGCATGACTTTCCCAATACAAAAGTTCACCGGGCATGACTTTCCCAGTACAAAAGATCACCGGGCATAACTTTCCCAATACAAAAGTTGACCGGGCATGACTTTCCCAGTACAAAAGTTGAACGGGCATGACTTTCCCAGTACAAAAGTTCACCGGGCATGACTTTCCCAATACAAAAGTTCACCGGGCATGACTTTCCCAATACAAAAGTTCACCGGGCATGACTTTCCCAATACAAAAGTTCACCGGGCATGACTTTTCCCATACAAAAGTTCACCGGGCATGACTTTTCCCATACAAAAGTTCACCGGGCATGACTTTCCCAGCACAAAACATCACCGGGCATGACTTTCCCAATACAAAAGTTCACCGGGCATGACTTTCCCAATACAAAAGTTCACCGGGCATGACTTTTCCCATACAAATGTTCACCGGGCATGACTTTCCCAATACAAAAGTTGACCGGGCATGATTTTCCCATACAAAAGTTGACCGGGCATGACTTTCCCAATACAAAAGTTCACCGGGCATGACTTTCCCAGTACAAAAGATCACCGGGCATGACTTTCCCAATACAAAAGTTCACCGGGCATGACTTTCCCAGTACAAAAGTTCACCGGGCATGACTTTCCCAATACAAAACTTCACCGGGCATGACTTTCCCAATACAAAAGTTCACCGGGCATGACTTTCCCAATACAAAAGTTCACCGGGCATGACTTTCCCAGTACAAAAGTTCACCGGGCATGACTTTCCCAGTACAAAAGTTCACCGGGCATGACTTTCCCAATACAAAAGTTCACCGGGCATGACTTTCCCAGTACAAAAGTTCACCGGGCATGACTTTCCCAATACAAAAGTTCACCGGGCATGATTTTCCCACACAAAAGTTGACCGGACATGGCTTTCCCAACACAAAAGTTCACCGGGCATGACTTTCCCAATACAAAAGTTCACCGGGCATGACTTTCCCAATACAAAATTCACCGGGCATGACTTTCCCAATACAAAAGTTCACCGGGCATGACTTTCCCATACAAAAGTTCACCGGGCATGACTTTCCCAATACAAAAGTTCACCGGGCATGACTTTTCCCGTACAAAAGTTCACCGGGCATGACTTTTCCCATACAAAAGTTCACCGGGCATGACTTTCCCAGTACAAAAGATCACCGGGCATGACTTTCCCAATACAAAAGTTCACCGGGCATGACTTTCCCAGTACAAAAGTTCACCGGGCATGACTTTCCCAATACAAAAGTTGACCGGGCATGACTTTCCCAGTACAAAAGTTCACCGGGCATGACTTTCCCAATACAAAAGTTGACCGGGCATGACTTTCCCAATACAAAAGTTCACCGGGCATGACTTTCCCAATACAAAAGTTGACCGGGCATGACTTTCCCAATACAAAAGTTGACCGGGCATGACTTTCCCATACAAAAGTTCACCGGGCATGACTTTCCCATACAAAAGTTCACCGGGCATGACTTTCCCAATACAAAAGTTGACCGGGCATGACTTTCCCAATACAAAAGTTCACCGGGCATGACTTTCCCAATACAAAAGTTGACCGGGCATGATTTTCCCATACAAAAGTTGACCGGGCATGACTTTCCCAATACAAAAGTTCACCGGGCATGACTTTCCCAGTACAAAAGATCACCGGGCATGACTTTCCTAATACAAAAGTTCACCGGGCATGACTTTCCCAATACAAAAGTTCACCGGGCATGACTTTCCCAATACAAAAGTTGACCGGGCATGACTTTCCCAATACAAAAGATCACCGGGCATGACTTTCCCAGTACAAAAGATCACCGGGCATGACTTTCCCAATACAAAAGTTGACCGGGCATGACTTTCCCAGTACAAAAGTTCACCGGGCATGACCTTCCCAATACAAAAGTTCACCGGGCATGACTTTCCCAGTACAAAAGTTCACCGGGCATGACTTTCCCAATACAAAAGTTCACCGGGCATGACTTTCCCAATACAAAAGTTCACCGGGCATGACTTTTCCCAATACAAAAGTTCACCGGGCATGACTTTTCCCATACAAAAGTTCACCGGGCATAACTTTCCCAGTACAAAAGATCACCGGGCATGACTTTCCCAGTACAAAAGATCACCGGGCATGACTTTCCCAATACAAAAGTTCACCGGGCATGACTTTCCCAGTACAAAAGTTCACCGGGCATGACTTTCCCAATACAAAAGTTCACCGGGCATGACTTTCCCAATACAAAAGTTCACCGGGCATGACTTTCCCAATACAAAAGTTCACCGGGCATGACTTTCCCAATACAAAAGTTCACCGGGCATGATTTTCCCATACAAAAGTTCACCGGGCATGACTTTTCCCATACAAAAGTTCACCGGGCATGACTTTCCCAGTACAAAAGATCACCGGGCATGACTTTCCCAATACAAAAGTTCACCGGGCATGACTTTCCCAGTACAAAAGTTCACCGGGCATGACTTTCCCAATACAAAAGTTGACCGGGCATGACTTTCCCAGTACAAAAGTTGACCGGGCATGACTTTCCCAATACAAAAGTTCACCGGGCATAACTTTCCCAATACAAAAGTTCACCGGGCATGACTTTTCCCATACAAAAGTTCACCGGGCATGACTTTTCCCATACAAAAGTTCACCGGGCATGACTTTCTCAGTACAAAAGATCACCGGGCATGACTTTCCCAATACAAAAGTTCACCGGGCATGACTTTTCCCATACAAAAGTTGACCGGGCATGATTTTCCCAATACAAAAGTTGACAGGGCATGACTTTCCCAATACAAAAGTTCACCGGGCATGACTTTTCCCATACAAAAGTTCACCGGGCATGACTTTTCCCATACAAAGGTTCACCGGGCATGACTTTCCCAATACAAAAGTTGACCGGGCATGACTTTCCCAATACAAAAGTTCACCGGGCATGACTTTTCCCATACAAAAGTTCACCGGGCATGACTTTTCCCATACAAATGTTCACCGGGCATGACTTTCCCGATACAAAAGTTCACCGGGCATGACTTTTCCCATACAAAAGTTCACCGGGCATGACTTTCCCAATACAAAAGTTCACCGGGCATGACTCTCCCAATACAAAAGTTGACCGGGCATGACTTTCCCAATACAAAAGTTCACCGGGCATGACTTTTCCCATACAAAAGTTCACCGGGCATGACTTTTCCCATACAAATGTTCACCGGGCATGACTTTCCCAATACAAAAGTTCACCGGGCATGACTTTCCCAATACAAAAGTTCACCGGGCATGACTTTCCCAGTACAAAAGTTCACCGGGCATGACTTTCCCAATACAAAAGTTCACCGGGCATGACTTTCCCAGTACAAAAGATCACCGGGCATGACTTTCCCAATACAAAAGTTCACCGGGCATGACTTTCCCAGTACATAAGTTCACCGGGCATGACTTTCCCAGTACAAAAGATCACCGGGCATGACTTTCCCAATACAAAAGTTGACCGGGCATGACTTTCCCAGTACAAAAGTTCACCGGGCATGACTTTCCCAATACAAAAGTTCACCGGGCATGACTTTTCCAATACAAAAGTTCACCGGGCATGACTTTCCCAATACAAAAGTTGACCGGGCATGACTTTCCCAGTACAAAAGTTCACCGGGCATGACTTTCCCAGTACAAAAGTTCACCGGGCATGACTTTTCCCATACAAAACTTCACCGGGCATGACTTTTCCCATACAAAAGTTCACCGGGCATGACTTTCCCAATACAAAAGTTCACCGGGCATGACTTTCCCAGTACAAAAGTTCACCGGGCATGACTTTCCCAATACAAAAGTTCACCGGGCATGACTTTCCCAGTACAAAAGATCACCGGGCATGACTTTCCCAATACAAAAGTTCACCGGGCATGACTTTCCCAATACAAAAGTTCACCGGGCATGACTTTCCCAATACAAAAGTTCACCGGGCATGACTTTCCCAATACAAAAGTTCACCGGGCATGACTTTCCCAATACAAAAGTTCACCGGGCATGACTTTCCCAATACAAAAGTTCACCGGGCATGACTTTCCCAATACAAAAGTTCACCGGGCATGACTTTCCCAGTACAAAAGATCACCGGGCATGACTTTCCCAATACAAAAGTTCACCGGGCATGACTTTCCCAATACAAAAGTTCACCGGGCATGACTTTTCCCATACAAAAGTTCACCGGGCATGACTTTCCCAGTACAAAAGTTCACCGGGCATGACTTTCCCAGTACAAAAGATCACCGGGCATGACTTTCCCAGTACAAAAGATCACCGGACATGACTTTCCCAATACAAAAGTTCACCGGGCATGACTTTCCCAATACAAAAGTTCACCGGGCATGACTTTCCCAATACAAAAGTTCACCGAGCATGACTTTCCCAATACAAAAGTTCACCGGGCATGAATTTCCCAATACAAAAGTTCACCGGGCATGACTTTCCCAATACAAAAGTTCACCGGGCATGACTTTCCCAGTACAAAAGATCACCGGGCATGACTTTCCCAATACAAAAGTTCACCGGGCATGACTTTCCCAGTACAAAAGTTCACCGGGCATGACTTTCCCAGTACAAAAGATCACCGGGCATGACTTTCCCAATACAAAAGTTGACCGGGCATGACTTTCCCAATACAAAAGTTCACCGGGCATGACTTTTCCCATACAAAAGTTCACCGGGCATGACTTTCCCAATACTAAAGTTCACCGGGCATGACTTTCCCAGTACAAAAGATCACCGGGCATGACTTTCCCAATACAAAAGTTCACCGGGCATGACTTTCCCAGTACCAAAGATCACCGGACATGACTTTCCCAATACAAAAGTTGACCGGGCATGACTTTCACAGTACAAAAGTTCACCGGGCATGACTTTCCCAGTACAAAAGTTCAACGGGCATGACTTTCCCAATACAAAAGTTCACCGGGCATGACTTTCCCAGTACAAAAGTTCACCGGGCATGACTTTCCCAATACAAAAGTTCACCGGGCATGACTTTCCCAATACAAAAGTTCACCGGGCATGACTTTCCCAATACAAAAGTTCACCGGGCATGACTTTCCCAATACAAAAGTTCACCGGGCATGACTTTCCCAGTACAAAAGTTCACCGGGCATGACTTTTCCAATACAAAAGTTCACCGGGCATGACTTTCCCAGTACAAAAGATCACCGGGCATGACTTTCCCAATACAAAAGTTCACCGGGCATGACTTTCCCAATACAAAAGTTCACCGGGCATGACTTTCCCAATACAAAAGTTCACCGGGCATGACTTTCCCAATACAAAAGTTCACCGGGCATGACTTTCCCAATACAAAAGTTCACCGGGCATGACTTTCCCAATACAAAAGTTCACCGGGCATGACTTTCCCAGTACAAAAGATCACCGGACATGACTTTCCCAATACAAAAGTTGACCGGGCATGACTTTCCCAGTACCAAAGATCACCGGGCATGACTTTCCCAATACAAAAGTTGACCGGGCATGACTTTCACAGTACAAAAGTTCACCGGGCATGACTTTCCTAATACAAAAGTTCACCGGGCATGACTTTCCCAATACAAAAGTTCACCGGGCATGACTTTTCCCATACAAAAGTTCACCGGGCATGACTTTCCCAGTACAAAAGATCACCGGGCATGACTTTCCCAATACAAAAGTTCACCGGGCATGACTTTCCCAATACAAAAGTTCACCGGGCATGATTTTCCCAATACAAAAGTTCACCGGGCATGACTTTCCCAGTACAAAAGTTCACCGGGCATGACTTTCCCAATACAAAAGTTCACCGGGCATGACTTTCCCAATACAAACGTTCACCGGGCATGACTTTCCCAATACAAAAGATCACCGGGCATGACTTTCCCAATACAAAAGTTCACCGGGCATGACTTTTCCCATACAAAAGTTCACCGGGCATGACTTTCCCAATACAAAAGTTCACCGGGCATGACTTTCCCAATACAAAAGTTCACCGGGCATGACTTTCCCATACAAAAGTTCACCGGGCATGACTTTCCCAATACAAAAGTTCACCGGGCATGACTTTCCCAATAAAAAAGTTCACCGGGCATGACTTTCCCAATACAAAAGTTCACCGGGCATGACTTTCCCAATACAAAAGTTCACCGGGCATGACTTTCCCAATACAAAAGTTCACCGGGCATGACTTTCCCAGTACAAAAGTTCACCGGGCATGACTTTCCCAGTACAAAAGATCACCGGGCATGACTTTCCCAATACAAAAGTTCACCGGGCATGACTTTTCCCATACAAAAGTTCACCGGGCATGACTTTCCCAATACAAAAGTTGACCGGGCATGACTTTCCCAGTACAGAAGATCACCGGGCATGACTTTCCCAGTACAAAAGATCACCGGGCATGACTTTTCCCATACAAAAGTTCACCGGGCATGACTTTCCCAATACAAAAGTTCACCGGGCATGACTTTCCCAATACAAAAGTTCACCGGGCATGACTTTCCCAGTACAAAAGATCACCGGGCATGACTTTCCCAATACAAAAGTTGACCGGGCATGACTTTCCCAGTACCAAAGATCACCGGGCATGACTTTCCCAATACAAAAGTTGACCGGGCATGACTTTCACAGTACAAAAGTTCACCGGGCATGACTTTCCCAATACAAAAGTTCACCGGGCATGACTTTCCCAATACAAAAGTTCACCGGGCATGACTTTCCCAGTACAAAAGTTCACCGGGCATGACTTTCCCAATACAAAAGTTCACCGGGCATGACTTTCCCAGTACAAAAGTTCACCGGGCATGACTTTCCTAATACAAAATTTCACCGGGCATGACTTTCCCAATACAAAAGTTCACCGGGCATGACTTTTCCCATACAAAAGTTCACCGGGCATGACTTTCCCAGTACAAAAGATCACCGGGCATGACTTTCCCAATACAAAAGTTCACCGGGCATGACTTTCCCAATACAAAAGTTCACCGGGCATGATTTTCCCAATACAAAAGTTCACCGGGCATGACTTTCCCAGTACAAAAGTTCACCGGGCATGACTTTCCCAATACAAAAGTTCACCGGGCATGACTTTCCCAATACAAACGTTCACCGGGCATGACTTTCCCAATACAAAAGATCACCGGGCATGACTTTCCCAATACAAAAGTTCACCGGGCATGACTTTTCCCATACAAAAGTTCACCGGGCATGACTTTCCCAATACAAAAGTTCACCGGGCATGACTTTCCCAATACAAAAGTTCACCGGGCATGACTTTCCCATACAAAAGTTCACCGGGCATGACTTTCCCAATACAAAAGTTCACCGGGCATGACTTTCCCAATAAAAAAGTTCACCGGGCATGACTTTCCCAATACAAAAGTTCACCGGGCATGACTTTCCCAATACAAAAGTTCACCGGGCATGACTTTCCCAATACAAAAGTTCACCGGGCATGACTTTCCCAGTACAAAAGTTCACCGGGCATGACTTTCCCAGTACAAAAGATCACCGGGCATGACTTTCCCAATACAAAAGTTCACCGGGCATGACTTTTCCCATACAAAAGTTCACCGGGCATGACTTTCCCAATACAAAAGTTGACCGGGCATGACTTTCCCAATACAAAAGATCACCGGGCATGACTTTCCCAGTACAAAAGATCACCGGGCATGACTTTTCCCATACAAAAGTTCACCGGGCATGACTTTCCCAATACAAAAGTTCACCGGGCATGACTTTCCCAATACAAAAGTTCACCGGGCATGACTTTCCCAGTACAAAAGATCACCGGGCATGACTTTCCCAATACAAAAGTTGACCGGGCATGACTTTCCCAGTACCAAAGATCACCGGGCATGACTTTCCCAATACAAAAGTTGACCGGGCATGACTTTCACAGTACAAAAGTTCACCGGGCATGACTTTCCCAATACAAAAGTTCACCGGGCATGACTTTCCCAATACAAAAGTTCACCGGGCATGACTTTCCCAATACAAAAGTTCACCGGGCATGACTTTCCCAGTACAAAAGTTCACCGGGCATGACTTTCCCAGTACAAAAGATCGCCGGGCATGACTTTCCCAATACAAAAGTTCACCGGGCATGACTTTTCCCATACAAAAGTTCACCGGGCATGACTTTCCCAATACAAAAGTTGACCGGGCATGACTTTCCCAGTACAAAAGATCACCGGGCATGACCTTCCCAGTACAAAAGATCACCGGGCATGACTTTTCCCATACAAAAGTTCACCGGGCATGACTTTCCCAATACAAAAGTTCACCGGGCATGACTTTCCCAATACAAAAGTTCACCGGGCATGACTTTCCCAGTACAAAAGATCACCGGGCATGACTTTCCCAATACAAAAGTTGACCGGGCATGACTTTCCCAGTACCAAAGATCACCGGGCATGACTTTCCCAATACAAAAGTTGACCGGGCATGACTTTCACAGTACAAAAGTTCACCGGGCATGACTTTCCCAGTACAAAAGTTCACCGGGCATGACTTTCCCAATACAAAAGTTCACCGGGCATGACTTTCCCAGTACAAAAGTTCACCGGGCATGACTTTCCCAATACAAAAGTTCACCGGGCATGACTTTCCCAATACAAAAGTTCACCGGGCATGACTTTTCCCATACAAAAGTTCACCGGGCATGACTTTCCCAGTACAAAAGATCACCGGGCATGACTTTCCCAATACAAAAGTTCACCGGGCATGACTTTCCCATACAAAAGTTCACCGGGCATGACTTTCCCAATACAAAAGTTCACCGGGCATGACTTTCCCAATAAAAAAGTTCACCGGGCATGACTTTCCCGATACAAAAGTTCACCGGGCATGACTTTCCCAATACAAAAGTTCACCGGGCATGACTTTCCCAATACAAAAGTTCAACGGGCATGACTTTCCCAGTACAAAAGTTCACCGGGCATGACTTTCCCAGTACAAAAGATCACCGGGCATGACTTTCCCAATACAAAAGTTCACCGGGCATGACTTTTCCCATACAAAAGTTCACCGGGCATGACTTTCCCAGTACAAAAGATCACCGGGCATGACTTTCCCAATACAAAAGTTCACCGGGCATGACTTTCCCATACAAAAGTTCACCGGGCATGACTTTCCCAATACAAAAGTTCACCGGGCATGACTTTCCCAATAAAAAAGTTCACCGGGCATGACTTTCCCGATACAAAAGTTCACCGGGCATGACTTTCCCAATACAAAAGTTCACCGGGCATGACTTTCCCAATACAAAAGTTCACCGGGCATGACTTTCCCAGTACAAAAGTTCACCGGGCATGACTTTCCCAGTACAAAAGATCACCGGGCATGACTTTCCCAATACAAAAGTTCACCGGGCATGACTTTTCCCATACAAAAGTTCACCGGGCATGACTTTCCCAATACAAAAGTTGACCGGGCATGACTTTTCCAGTACAAAAGATCACCGGGTATGACTTTTCCCATACAAAAGTTCACCGGGCATGACTTTCCCAGTACAAAAGTTCACCGGGCATGACTTTCCCAATACAAAAGTTGACCGGGCATGACTTTCCCAGTACAAAAGATCACCGGGCATGACTTTCCCAATACAAAAGTTCACCGGGCATGACTTTCCCAATACAAAAGTTCACCGGGCATGACTTTCCCAATACAAAAGTTCACCGGGCATGACTTTCCCAATACAAAAGATCACCGGGCATGACTTTCCCAATACAAAAGTTCACCGGGCATGACTTTTCCCATACAAAAGTTCACCGGGCATGACTTTTCCCATACAAAAGTTCACCGGGCATGACTTTTCCCATACAAAATTTCACCGGGCATGACTTTCACAGTACAAAAGATCACCGGGCATGACTTTTCCCATACAAAAGTTCACCGGGCATGACTTTCCCAATACAAAAGTTGACCGGGCATGACTTTCCCAGTACAAAAGATCACCGGGCATGACTTTCCCAGTACAAAAGATCACCGGGCATGACTTTTCCCATACAAAAGTTCACCGGGCATAACTTTCCCATACAAAAGTTCACCGGGCATGACTTTCCCAATACAAAAGTTGACCGGGCATGACTTTTCCAGTACAAAAGATCACCGGGCATGACTTTCCCAATACAAAAGTTCACCGGGCATGACTTTCCCAATACAAAAGTTCACCGGGCATGACTTTCCCAATACAAAAGTTCACCGGGCATGACTTTCCCAATACAAAAGATCACTGGGCATGACTTTCCCAATACAAAAGTTCACCGGGCATGACTTTTCCCATACAAAAGTTCACCGGGCATGACTTTTCCCATACAAAATTTCACCGGGCATGACTTTCACAGTACAAAAGATCACCGGGCATGACTTTTCCCATACAAAAGTTCACCGGGCATGACTTTCCCAATACAAAAGTTGACCGGGCATGACTTTCCCAGTACAAAAGATCACCGGGCATGACTTTCCCAGTACAAAAGATCACCGGGCATGACTTTTCCCATACAAAAGTTCACCGGGCATGAGTTTCCCATACAAAAGTTCACCGGGCATGACTTTCCCAATACAAAAGTTGACCGTGCATGACTTTCCCAGTACAAAAGATCACCGGGCATGACTTTCCCAATACAAAAGTTCACCGGGCATGACTTTCCCAATACAAAAGTTCACCGGGCATGACTTTCCCAATACAAAAGTTCACCGGGCATGACTTTCCCAATACAAAAGATCACTGGGCATGACTTTCCCAATACAAAAGTTCACCGGGCATGACTTTTCCCATACAAAAGTTCACCGGGCATGACTTTTCCCATACAAAAGTTCACCGGGCATGACTTTTCCCATACAAAAGTTCACCGGGCATGACTTTTCCCATACAAAAGTTCACCGGGCATGACTTTCAAAGTACAAAAGATCACCGGGCATGACTTTTCCCATACAAAAGTTGACCGGGCATGACTTTCCCAATACAAAAGTTCACCGGGCATGACTTTTCCCATACAAAAGTTGACCGGGCATGACTTTCCCAATACAAAAGTTGACCGGGCATGACTTTCCCAATACAAAAGTTCACCGGGCATGACTTTTCCCATACAAAAGTTCACCGGGCATGACTTTCCTAATACAAAAGTTCACCGGGCATGACTTTTCCCATACAAAAGTTCACCGGGCATGACTTTTCCCATACAAAAGTTCACCGGGCATGACTTTCCCAGTAAAAAAGTTCACCGGGCATGACTTTCCCAGTACAAAAGATCACCGGGCATGACTTTCCCAATATAAAAGTTCACCGGGCATGACTTTTCCCATACAAAATTTGACCGGGCATGACTTTCCCAATACAAAAGTTGACCGGGCATGACTTTCCCAATACAAAAGTTCACCGGGCATGACTTTTCCCATACAAAAGTTGACCGGGCATGACTTTCCCAATACAAAAGGTCACCGGGCATGACTTTCCCAATACAAAAGTTCACCGGGCATGACTTTCCCAGTACAAAAGATCACCGGGCATGACTTTCCCAATACAAAAGTTCACCGGGCATGACTTTCCCAGTACAAAAGTTCACCGGGCATGACTTTCCCAATACAAAAGTTCACCGCGCATGACTTTCCCAATACAAAAGTTCACCGGGCATGACTTTCCCAATACAAAAGTTCACCGGGCATGACTTTCCCAATACAAAAGATCACCGGGCATGACTTTCCCAATACAAAAGTTCACCGGGCATGACTTTTCCCATACAAAAGTTCACCGGGCATGACTTTTCCCATACAAAAGTTCACCGGGCATGACTTTTCCCATACAAAAGTTCACCGGGCATGACTTTCCCAGTACAAAAGATCACCGGGTATGACTTTTCCCAATACAAAAGATCACCGGGCATGACTTTCCCAATACAAAAGATCACCGGGCATGACTTTCCCAATACAAAAGTTCACCGGGCATGACTTTCCCAATACAAAAGTTCACCGGGCATGACTTTTCCCATACAAAAGTTCACCGGGCATGACTTTTCCCATACAAAAGTTCACCGGGCATGACTTTTCCCATACAAAAGTTCACCGTGCATGACTTTCCCAGTACAAAAGATCACCGGGCATGACTTTTCCCATACAAAAGTTGACCGGGCATGACTTTCCCAATACAAAAGTTCACCGGGCATGACTTTTCCCATACAAAAGTTGACCGGGCATGACTTTCCCAATACAAAAGTTGACCGGGCATGACTTTCCCAATACAAAAGTTCACCGGGCATGACTTTTCCCATACAAAAGTTCACCGGGCATGACTTTCCCAATACAAAAGTTCACCGGGCATGACTTTCCTAATACAAAAGTTCACCGGGCATGACTTTTCCCATACAAAAGTTCACCGGGCATGACTTTTCCCATACAAAAGTTCACCGGGCATGACTTTCCCAGTAAAAAAGTTCACCGGGCATGACTTTCCCAGTACAAAAGATCACCGGGCATGACTTTCCCAATACAAAATTTCACCGGGCATGACTTTTCCCATACAAAATTTGACCGGGCATGACTTTCCCAATACAAAAGTTGACCGTGCATGACTTTCCCAATACAAACGTTCACCGGGCATGACTTTTCCCATACAAAAGTTCACCGGGCATGACTTTCCCAATACAAAAGATCACCGGGCATGACTTTCCCAATACAAAAGTTCACCGGGCATGATTTTCCCAGTACAAAAGATCACCGGGCATGACTTTCCCAATACAAAAGTTCACCGGGCATGACTTTCCCAGTACAAAAGTCCACCGGGCATGACTTTCCCAATACAAAAGTTCACCGGGCATGACTTTCCCAATACAAAAGTTCACCGGGCATGACTTTCCCAATACAAAAGATCACCGGGCATGACTTTCCCAATACAAAAGTTCACCGGGCATGACTTTTCCCATACAAAAGTTCACCGGGCATGACTTTTCCCATACAAAAGTTCACCGGGCATGACTTTTCCCATACAAAAGTTCACCGGGCATGACTTTCCCAGTACAAAAGATCACCGGGCGTGACTATTCCCATAAAAAAGTTGACCGGGCATGACTTTCCCAATACAAAAGTTCACCGGGCATGACTTTTCCCATACAAAAGTTGACCGGGCATGACTTTCCCAATACAAAAGTTGACCGGGCATGACTTTCCCAATACAAAAGTTCACCGGGCATGACTTTTCCCATACAAAAGTTCACCGGGCATGACTTTCCCAATACAAAAGTTCACCGGGCATGACTTTCCTAATACAAAAGTTCACCGGGCATGACTTTTCCCATACAAAAGTTCACCGGGCATGACTTTCCCAGTACAAAAGATCACCGGGCATGACTTTCCCAGTAAAAAAGTTCACCGGGCATGACTTTCCCAGTACAAAAGATCACCGGGCATGACTTTCCCAATACAAAAGTTCACCGGGCATGACTTTTCCCATACAAAATTTGACCGGGCATGACTTTCCCAATACAAAAGTTGACCGGGCATGACTTTCCCAATACAAAAGTTCACCGGGCATGACTTTTCCCATACAAAAGTTGACCGGGCATGACTTTCCCAATACAAAAGATCACCGGGCATGACTTTCCCAATACAAAAGTTCACCGGGCATGACTTTCCCAGTACAAAAGATCACCGGGCATGACTTTCCCAATACAAAAGTTCACCGGGCATGACTTTTCCAGTACAAAAGTTCACCGGGCATGACTTTCCCAATACAAAAGTTCACCGGGCATGACTTTCCCAATACAAAAGTTGACCGGGCATGACTTTTCCAATACAAAAGTTCACCGGGCATGACTTTCCCAATACAAAAGTTCACCGGGCATGACTTTCCCAGTACAAAAGATCACCGGGCATGACTTTCCCAATACAAAAGTTGACCGGGCATGACTTTCCCAGTACAAAAGTTCACCGGGCATGACTTTTCCAGTACAAAAGTTCACCGGGCATGACTTTCCCAATACAAAAGTTCACCGGGCATGACTTTCCCAATACAAAAGTTCACCGGGCATGACTTTCCCAATACAAAAGTTCACCGGGCATGACTTTTCCCATACAAAAGTTCACCGGGCATGACTTTTCCCATCCAAAAGTTCACCGGGCATGACTTTCCCAGTACAAAAGATCACCGGGCATGACTTTCCCAATACAAAAGTTCACCGGGCATGACTTTCCCAATACAAAAGTTCACCGGGCATGACTTTTCCCATACAAATGTTCACCGGGCATGACTTTCCCAATACAAAAGTTGACCGGGCATGATTTTCCCATACAAAAGTTGACCGGGCATGACTTTCCCAATACAAAAGTTCACCAGGCATGACTTTCCCAGTACAAAAGATCACCGGGCATGACTTTCCCAATACAAAAGTTCACCGGGCATGACTTTCCCAGTACAAAAGTTCACCGGGCATGACTTTCCCAATACAAAAGTTCACCGGGCATGACTTTCCCAATACAAAAGTTGACCGGGCATGACTTTCCCAATACAAAAGATCACCGGGCATGATTTTCCCAGTACAAAAGATCACCGGGCATGACTTTCCCAATACAAAAGTTGACCGGGCATGACTTTCCCAATACAAAAGTTGACCGGGCATGACTTTCCCAAAACAAAAGTTCACCGGGCATGACTTTCCCAATACAAAAGTTCACCGGGCATGACTTTCCTAATACAAAAGTTGACCGGGCATGACTTTCCCTATACAAAAGTTCACCGGGCATGACTTTTCCCATACAAAAGTTGACCGGGCATGACTTTCCCAATACAAAAGATCACCGGGCATGACCTTCCCAATACAAAAGTTCACCGGGCATGACTTTCCCAGTACAACAGATCACCGGGCATGACTTTCCCAATACAAAAGTTCACCGGGTATGACTTTCCCAGTACAAAAGTTCACCGGGCATGACTTTCCCAATACAAAAGTTCACCGGGCATGACTTTCCCAGTACAAATGTTCACCGGGCATGACTTTCCCAATACAAAATTCACCGGGCATGACTTTCCAAATACAAAAGTTCACCGGGCATGACTTTCCCAGTACAAATGATCACCGGGCATGACTTTCCCAATACAAAAGTTGACCGGGCATGACTTTCCCAATACAAAAGTTCACCGGGCATGATTTTCCCAATACAAAAGTTCACCGGGCATGACTTTCCCAGAACAAAAGTTCACCGGGCATGACTTTCCCAATACAAAAGTTCACCGGGCATGACTTTCCCAATACAAAAGTTCACCGGGCATGACTTTCCCAATACAAAAGTTCACCGGGCATGACTTGCCCAATACAAAAGTTCACCGGGCATGACTTTCCCAATACAAAAGTTCACCGGGCATGACTTTCCCAGTACAAAAGATCACCGGGCATGACTTTCCCAATACAAAAGTTCACCGGGCATGACTTTCCCAATACAAAAGTTCACCGGGCATGACTTTCCCAGTACAAAAGTTCACCGGGCATGACTTTCCCAATACAAAAGTTCACCGGGCATGACTTTCCCAATACAAAAGTTCACCGGGCATGACTTTCCCAATACAAAAGTTCACCGGGCATGAGTTTCCCAGTACAAAAGTTCACCGGGCATGACTTTCCCAATACAAAAGTTCACCGGGCATGACTTTCCCAATACAAAAGTTCACCGGGCATGACTTTCCCAATACAAAAGTTCACCGGGCATGACTTTTCCCATACAAAAGTTCACCGGGCATGACTTTCCCAGTACAAAAGATCACCGGGCATGACTTTCCCAATACAAAAGTTCACCGGGCATGACTTTCCCAGTACAAAAGTTCACCGGGCATGACTTTTCCCATACAAAAGTTCACCGGGAATGACTTTCCCAATACAAAAGTTGACCGGGCATGACTTTTCCCAGTACAAAAGATCACCGGGCATGACTTTCCCAATACAAAAGTTGACCGGGCATGACTTTCCCAATACAAAAGTTGACCGGGCATGACTTTCCCAATACAAAAGTTCACCGGGCATGACTTTTCCCATACAAAAGTTGACCGTGCATGACTTTCCCAATACAAAAGTTCACCGGGCATGACTTTCCTAATACAAAAGTTGACCGGGCATGACTTTCCCAATACAAAAGTTCACCGGGCATGACTTTTCCCATACAAAAGTTGACCGGGCATGACTTTCCCAATACAAAAGATCACCGGGCATGACCTTCCCAATACAAAAGTTCACCGGGCATGACTTTCCCAGTACAACAGATCACCGGGCATGACTTTCCCAATACAAAAGTTCACCGGGTATGACTTTCCCAGTACAAAAGTTCACCGGGCATGACTTTCCCAATACAAAAGTTCACCGGGCATGACTTTCCCAGTACAAATGTTCACCGGGCATGACTTTCCCAATACAAAATTCACCGGGCATGACTTTCCAAATACAAAAGTTCACCGGGCATGACTTTCCCAGTACAAATGATCACCGGGCATGACTTTCCCAATACAAAAGTTGACCGGGCATGACTTTCCCAATACAAAAGTTCACCGGGCATGACTTTCCCAATACAAAAGTTCACCGGGCATGACTTTCCCAGTACAAAAGTTCACCGGGCATGACTTTCCCAATACAAAAGTTCACCGGGCATGACTTTCCCAATACAAAAATTCACCGGGCATGACTTTCCCAATACAAAAGTTCACCGGGCATGACTTGCCCAATACAAAAGTTCACCGGGCATGACTTTCCCAATACAAAAGTTCACCGGGCATGACTTTCCCAATACAAAAGTTCACCGGGCATGACTTTCTCAGTACAAAAGATCACCGGGCATGACTTTCCCAATACAAAAGTTCACCGGGCATGACTTTCCCAGTACAAAAGTTCACCGGGCATGACTTTCCCAATACAAAAGTTCACCGGGCATGACTTTCCCAATACAAAAGTTCACCGGGCATGACTTTCCCAATACAAAAGTTCACCGGGCATGAGTTTCCCAGTACAAAAGTTCACCGGGCATGACTTTCCCAATACAAAAGTTCACCGGGCATGACTTTCCCAATACAAAAGTTCACCGGGCATGACTTTCCCAATACAAAAGTTCACCGGGCATGACTTTTCCCATACAAAAGTTCACCGGGCATGACTTTCCCAGTACAAAAGATCACCGGGCATGACTTTCCCAATACAAAAGTTCACCGGGCATGACTTTCCCAGTACAAAAGTTCACCGGGCATGACTTTTCCCATACAAAAGTTCACCGGGAATGACTTTCCCAATACAAAAGTTGACCGGGCATGACTTTTCCCATACAAAAGTTCACCGGGCATGACTTTCCCAATACAAAAGTTGACCGGGCATGACTTTCCCAGTACAAAAGATCACCGGGCATGACTTTCCCAATACAAAAGTTGACCGGGCATGACTTTCCCAATACAAAAGTTGACCGGGCATGACTTTCCCAATACAAAATTTCACCGGGCATGACTTTTCCCATACAAAAGTTGACCGCGCATGACTTTCCCAATACAAAAGTTGACCGGGCATGACTTTCCCAATACAAAAGTTGACCGGGCATGACTTTCCCAATACAAAAGTTGACCGGGCATGACTTTTCCCATACAAAAGTTCACCGGGCATGACTTTCCCAATACAAAGGTTGACCGGGCATGACTTTCCTAGTACAAAAGATCACCGGGCATGACTTTCCCAATACAAAAGTTGACCGGGCATGACTTTCCCAATACAAAAGTTGACCGGGCATGACTTTCCCAGTACAAAAGATCACCGGGCATGACTTTCCCAATACAAAAGTTCACTGTGCATGACTTTCCCAGTACCAAAGATCACCGGGCATGACTTTCCCAATACAAAAGTTGACCGGGCATGACTTTCAAAAAACAAAAGTTCACCGGGCATGACTTTCCCAGTACAAAAGTTCACCGGGCATGACTTTTCCCGTACAAAAGTTCACCGGGCATGACCTTCCCAGTACAAAAGTTCACCGGGCATGACTTTCCCAGTACAAAAGATCACCGGGCATGACTTTCCCAATACAAAAGTTCACCGGGCATGACTTTCCCAGTACAAAAATTCACCGGGCATGACTTTCCCAATACAAAAGTTCACCGGGCATGACTTTCCCAATACAAAAGTTCACCGGGCATGACTTTCCCAATACAAAAGTTCACCGGGCATGACTTTTCCCATACAAAAGTTCACTGGGCATGACTTTCCCAATACAAAAGTTCACCGGGCATGACTTTCCCAGTACAAAAGTTCACCGGGCATGACTTTCCCAATACAAAAATTCACCGGGCATGACTTTCCCAATACAAAAGTTCACCGGGCATGACTTTTCCCATACAAAAGTTCACCGGGCATGACTTTCCCAGTACAAAAGATCACCGGGCATGACTTTCCCAATACAAAAGTTCACCGGGCATGACTTTCCCAGTACAAAAGTTCACCGGGCATGACTTTCCCAATACAAAAGTTCACCGGGCATGATTTTTCCCATACAAAAGTTCACCGGGCATGACTTTCCCAGTACAAAAGATCACCGGGCATGACTTTCCCAATACAAAAGTTCACCGGGCATGACTTTCCCAATACAAAAGTTCACCGGGCATGACTTTCCCAATACAAAAGTTGACCGGGCATGACTTTCCCAATACAAAAGTTCACCCGGCATGACTTTCCCAGTACAAAAGATCACCGGGCATGACTTTCCCAATACAAAAGTTGACCGGGCATGACTTTCCCAATACAAAAGTTCACCGGGCATGACTTTCGCAATACAAAAGTTCACCGGGCATGACTTTTCCAATACAAAAGTTCACCGGGCATGACTTTCCCAGTACAAAAGTTCACCGGGCATGACTTTCCCAGTACAAAAGATCACCGGGCATGACTTTCCCAATACAAAAGTTCACCGGGCATGACTTTTCCCATACAAAAGTTCACCGGGCATGACTTTCCCAATACAAAAGTTGACCGGGCATGACTTTGCCAGTACAAAAGATCACCGGGCATGACTTTCCCAGTACAAAAGTTCACCGGGCATGACTTTCCCAGTACAAAAGATCACCGGGCATGACTTTCCCAATACAAAATTTCACCGGGCATGACTTTCCCAATACAAAAGATCAACGGGCATGACTTTCCCAATACAAAAGTTCACCGGGCATGACTTTCCCAATACAAAAGTTCACCGGGCATGACTTTCCCAGTACAAAAGATCACCGGGCATGACTTTCCCAATACAAAAGTTCACCGGGCATGACTTTCCCAGTACAAAAGATCACCGGGCATGACTTTCCCAATACAAAAGTTCACCGGGCATGACTTTCCCAGTACAAAAGATCACCGGGCATGACTTTCCCAATACAAAAGTTGACCGGGCATGACTTTCCCAATACAAAAGTTCACCGGGCATGACTTTCCCAATACAAAAGTTCACCGGGCATGACTTTCCCAATACAAAAGTTCACCGGGCATGACTTTCCCAGTACAAAAGATCACCGGGCATGACTTTCCCAATACAAAAGTTCACCGGGCATGACTTTCCCAATACAAAAGTTCACCGGGCATGACTTTTCCCATACAAAAGTTCACCGGGCATGACTTTCCCAATACAAAAGTTCACCGGGCATGACTTTCCCAATACAAAAGTTCACCGGGCATGACTTTCCCAGTACAAAAGATCACCGGGCATGACTTTCCCAATACAAAAGTTCACCTGGCATGACTTTCCCAGTACAAAAGTTCACCGGGCATGACTTTCCCAATACAAAAGTTCACCGGGCATGACTTTCCCAATACAAAAGTTCACCGGGCATGACTTTCCCATACAAAAGTTCACCGGGCATGACTTTCCCAATACAAAAGTTGGCCGGGCATGACTTTCCCAATACAAAAGTTCACCGGGCATGACTTTCCCAATACAAAAGTTGACCGGGCATGACTTTCCCAATACAAAAGTTCACCGGGCATGACTTTCCCAGTACAAAAGTTGACCGGGCATGACTTTCCCAATACAAAAGTTCACCGGGCATGACTTTCCCAGTACAAAAGTTCACCGGGCATGACTTTCCCAATACAAAAGTTCACCGGGCATGACTTTCCTAGTACAAAAGTTCACCGGGCATGACTTTCCCAATACAAAATTTGACCGGGCATGACTTTCCCAATACAAAAGTTCACCGGGCATGACTTTCCCAATACAAAAGTTCACCGGGCATGACTTTCCCAGTACAAAAGATCACCGGGCATGACTTTCCCAATACAAAAGTTCACCGGGCATGACTTTCCCAATACAAAAGTTGACCGGGCATGACTTTCCCAATACAAAAGTTGACCGGGCATGACTTTCCCAATACAAAAGTTCACCGGGCATGACTTTCCCAATACAAAAGTTCACCGGGCATGACTTTCCCAGAACAAAAGTTAACCGGGCATGACTTTTCCCATACAAAAGTTGACCGGGCATGACTTTCCCAGTACAAAAGTTCACCGGGCATGACTTTCCCAGTACAAAAGTTCACCGGGCATGACTTTCCCAATACAAAAGTTCACAGGGCATGACTTTCCCAATACAAAAGTTGAGCGGGCATGACTTTCCCAGTACAAAAGTTCACCGGGCATGACTTTCCCAGTACAAAAGTTCACCGAGCATGACTTTCCCAATACAAAAGTTCACCGGGTATGACTTTCCCAGTACAAAAGATCACCGGGCATGACTTTCCCAATACAAAAGTTTACCGGGCATGACTTTCCCAATACAAAAGTTGACCGGGCATGACTTTACCAGTACAAAAGTTCACCGGGCATGACTTTCCCAGTACAAAAGTTCACCGGGCATGACTTTCCCAATACAAAAGATCACCGGGCATGACTTTCCCAATACAAAAGTTGACCGGGCATGACTTTCCCAGTACAAAAGTTCTCCGGGCATGACTTTCCCAATACAAAAGTTCACCGGGCATGACTTTTCCCATACAAAAGTTCACCGGGCATGACTTTCCCAATACAAAAGTTCACCGGGCATGACTTTCCCAATACAAAAGTTCACCGGGCATGACTTTCCCAGTACAAAAGTTCACCGGGCATGACTTTCCCAATACAAAAGTTCACCGGGCATGACTTTCCCATACAAAAGTTCACCGGGCATGACTTTGCCCATACAAAAGTTCACCGGGCATGACTTTCCCAATACAAAAGTTCACCGGGCATGACTTTCCCAGTACAAAAGATCACCGGGCATGACTTTCCCAATACAAAAGTTCACCGGGCATGACTTTTCCCATACAAATGACTTTCCTAGTACAAAAGTTCACCGGGCATGACTTTCCCAATACAAAATTTGACCGGGCATGACTTTCCCAATACAAAAGTTCACCGGGCATGACTTTCCCAATACAAAAGTTCACCGGGCATGACTTTCCCAATACAAAAGTTCACCGGGCATGACTTTCCTAGTACAAAAGATCACCGGGCATGACTTTCCCAATACAAAAGTTCACCGGGCATGACTTTCCCAATACAAAAGTTGACCGGGCATGACTTTCCCAATACAAAAGTTGACCGGGCATGACTTTCCCAATACAAAAGTTCACCGGGCATGACTTTCCCAATACAAAAGTTCACCGGGCATGACTTTCCCAGTACAAAAGTTAACCGGGCATGACTTTTCCCATACAAAAGTTGACCGGGCATGACTTTCCCAGTACAAAAGTTCACCGGGCATGACTTTCCCAGTACAAAAGTTCACCGGGCATGACTTTCCCAATACAAAAGATCACCGGGCATGACTTTCCCAATACAAAAGTTGACCGGGCATGACTTTCCCAGTACAAAAGTTCTCCGGGCATGATTTTCCCAGTACAAAAGATCACCGGGCATGACTTTCCCAATACAAAAGTTTACCGGGCATGACTTTCCCAATACAAAAGTTGACCGGGCATGACTTTACCAGTACAAAAGTTCACCGGGCATGACTTTCCCAGTACAAAAGTTCACCGGGCATGACTTTCCCAATACAAAAGATCACCGGGCATGACTTTCCCAATACAAAAGTTGACCGGGCATGACTTTCCCAGTACAAAAGTTCTCCGGGCATGACTTTCCCAATACAAAAGTTCACCGGGCATGACTTTCCCAATACAAAAGTTCACCGGGCATGACTTTCCCAGTACAAAAGTTCACCGGGCATGACTTTCCCAATACAAAAGTTCACCGGGCATGACTTTCCCATACAAAAGTTCACCGGGCATGACTTTTCCCATACAAAAGTTCACCGGGCATGACTTTCCCAATACAAAAGTTCACCGGGCATGACTTTCCCAGTACAAAAGATCACCGGGCATGACTTTCCCAATACAAAAGTTCACCGGGCATGACTTTTCCCATACAAAAGTTCACCGGGCATGACTTTCCCAATACAAAAGTTCACCGGGCATGACTTACCCAGTACAAAAGTTCACCGGGCATGACTTTCCCAATACAAAAGTTCACCGGGCATGACTTTCCCATACAAAAGTTCACCGGGCATGACTTTCCCAATACAAAAGTTCACCGGGCATGACTTTCCCAATACAAAAGTTCACCGGGCATGACTTTTCCCATACAAAAGTTCACCGGGCATGACTTTCCCACTACAAAAGTTCACCAGGCATGACTTTCCCAATACAAAAGTTCACCGGGCATGACTTTCCCAGTACAAAAGATCACCGGGCATGACTTTCCCAATACAAAAGATCACCGGGCATGACTTTCCCAATACAAAAGTTGACCGGGCATGACTTTCCCAGTACAAAAGATCACCGGGCATGACTTTTCCCATACAAAAGTTCACCGGGCATGACTTTCCCAATACAAAAGTTCACCGGGCATGACTTCCCAGTACAAAAGTTCACCGGGCATGACTTTCCCAGTACAAAAGTTCACCGGGCATGACTTTCCCAGTACAAAAGTTCACCGGGCATGACTTTCCCAATACAAAAGTTCACCGGGCATGACTTTCCCAATACAAAAGTTGACCGGGCATGACTTTCCCAATACAAATGTTCACCGGGCATGACTTTCCCAGTACAAAAGATCACCGGGCATGACTTTGCCAATACAAAAGTTCACCGGGCATGACTTTCCCAATACAAGGGCATGACTTTCCCAATACAAAAGTTGACCGGGCATGACTTTCCCAATACAAAAGTTCACCGGGCATGACTTTCCCAATACAAAAGTTCACCGGGCATGACTTTCCCAGTACAAAAGATCACCGGGCATGACTTTCCCAGTACAAAAGTTCACCGGGCATGACTTTCCCAATACAAAAGTTGACCGGGCATGACTTTCCTAATGCAAAAGTTCACCGGAGATGACTTTTCCCATACAAAAGTTCACCGGGCATGACTTTCCTAATACAAAAGTTGACCGGGCATGACTTTCCCAATACAAAAGTTCACCGGGCATGACTTTTCCCATACAAATGTTGACCGGGCATGACTTTCCCAATACAAAAGATCACAGGGCATGACTTTCCCAATACAAAAGTTGACCGGGCATGACTTTCCCAATACAAAAGTTCACCGGGCATGACTTTCCCAATACAAAAGTTCACCGGGCATGACTTTCCCAGTACAAAAGTTCACCGGGCATGACTTTTCCCATACAAAAGTTGACCGGGCATGACTTTCCCATTACAAAAGTTCACCGGGCATGACTTTCCCAGTACAAAAGTTCACCGGGCATGACTTTCCCAATACAAAAGTTGACCGGGCATGACTTTCCCAGTACAAAAGTTCACCGGGCATGACTTTCCCAGTACAAAAGTTCACCGGGCATGACTTTCCCAATACAAAAGTTCACCGGGCATGACTTTTCCCATACAAAAGTTCACCGGGCATGACTTTCCCAATACAAAAGTTCACCAGGCATGACTTTCCCAATACAAAAGTTCACCGGGCATGACTTTTCCCATACAAAAGTTCACCGGGCATGACTTTCCCAATACAAAAGTTCACCGGGCATGACTTTCCCAGTACAAAAGATCACCGGGCATGACTTTCCCAATACAAAAGTTCACCGGGCATGACTTTTCCCATACAAAAGTTCACCGGGCATGACTTTCCCAATACAAAAGTTCACCGGGCATGACTTTCCCAGTACAAAAGTTCACCGGGCATGACTTTCCCAATACAAAAGTTCACCGGGCATGACTTTCCCATACAAAAGTTCACCGGGCATGACTTTTCCCATACAAAAGTTCACCGGGCATGACTTTCTCAATACAAAAGTTCACCGGGCATGACTTTCCCAGTACAAAAGATCACCGGGCATGACTTTCCCAATACAAAAGATCACCGGGCATGACTTTCCCAATACAAAAGTTGACCGTGCATGACTTTTCCAGTACAAAAGTTCACCGGGCATGACTTTTCCCATACAAAAGTTGACCGGGCATGACTTTCCCATTACAAAAGTTCACCGGGCATGACTTTCCCAGTACAAAAGTTCACCGGGCATGACTTTCCCAATACAAAAGTTGACCGGGCATGACTTTCCCAGTACAAAAGTTCACCGGGCATGACTTTCCCAATACAAAAGTTCACCGGGCATGACTTTCCCAGTACAAAAGATCACCGGAGATGACTTTTCCCATACAAAAGTTCACCGGGCATGACTTTCCTAATACAAAAGTTGACCGGGCATGATTTTCCCAATACAAAAGTTCACCGGGCATGACTTTTCCCATACAAATGTTGACCGGGCATGACTTTCCCAATACAAAAGATCACAGGGCATGACTTTCCCAATACAAAAGTTGACCGGGCATGACTTTCCCAATACAAAAGTTCACCGGGCATGACTTTCCCAATACAAAAGTTCACCGGGCATGACTTTCCCAGTACAAAAGTTCACCGGGCATGACTTTTCCCATACAAAAGTTGACCGGGCATGACTTTCCCATTACAAAAGTTCACCGGGCATGACTTTCCCAGTACAAAAGTTCACCGGGCATGACTTTCCCAATACAAAAGTTGACCGGGCATGACTTTCCCAGTACAAAAGTTCGCCGGGCATGACTTTCCCAGTACAAAAGTTCACCGGGCATGACTTTCCCAATACAAAAGTTCACCGGGCATGACTTTCCCAGTACAAAAGATCACCGGGCATGACTTTTCCAATACGAAAGTTCACCGGGCATGACTTTCCCAATACAAAAGTTGACCGGGCATGACTTTCCCAATACAAAAGTTGACCGGGCATGACTTTCCCAGCACAAAAGTTCACCGGGCATGACTTTCCCAATACAAAAGATCACCGGGCATGACTTTCCCAATACAAAAGTTGACCGGGCATGACTTTCCCAGTACAAAAGTTCACCGGGCATGACTTTCCCAGTACAAAAGTTCACCGGGCATGACTTTCCCAATACAAAAGTTCACCGGGCATGACTTTGCCCATACAAAAGTTCACCGGGCATGACTTTCCCAATACAAAAGTTCACCAGGCATGACTTTCCCAATACAAAAGTTCACCGGGCATGACTTTTCCCATACAAAAGTTCACCGGGCATGACTTTCCCAATACAAAAGTTCACCGGGCATGACTTTCCCAGTACAAAAGATCACCGGGCATGACTTTCCCAATACAAAAGTTCACCGGGCATGACTTTTCCCATACAAAAGTTCACCGGGCATGACTTTCCCAATACAAAAGTTCACCGGTCATGACTTTCCCAGTACAAAAGTTCACCGGGCATGACTTTCCCAATACAAAAGTTCACCGGGCATGACTTTCCCATACAAAAGTTCACCGGGCATAACTTTTCCCATACAAAAGTTCACCGGGCATGACTTTCCCAATACAAAAGTTCACCGGGCATGACTTTCCCAGTACAAAAGATCACCGGGCATGACTTTCCCAATATAAAAGATCACCGGGCATGACTTTCCCAATACAAAAGTTGACCGTGCATGACTTTCCCAGTACAAAAGATCACCGGGCATGACTTTTCCCATACAAAAGTTCACCGGGCATGACTTTCCCCATACAAAAGTTCACCGGGCATGACTTTTCCAGTACAAAAGTTCACCGGGCATGACTTTCCCAGTACAAAAGTTCACCGGGCATGACTTTCCCAGTACAAAAGTACACCGGGCATGACTTTCCCAATACAAAAGTTCACCGGGCATGACTTTCCCAATACAAAAGTTGACCGGGCATGACTTTCCCAATACAAAAGTTCACCGGGCATGACTTTCCCAGTACAAAAGATCACCGGGCATGACTTTCCCAATACAAAAGTTGACCGGGCATGACTTTCCCAATACAAAAGTTCACCGGGCATGACTTTCCCAGTACAAAAGTTCACCGGGCATGACTTTCCCAATACAAAAGTTCACCGGGCATGACTTTCCCAGTACAAAAGTTCACCGGGCATGACTTTCCCAATACAAAAGTTCACCGGGCATGACTTTCCCAGTACAAAAGTTCACCGGGCATGACTTTCCCAATACAAAAGTTGACCGGGCATGACTTTCCCAATACAAAAGTTCACCGGGCATGACTTTCCCAATACAAAAGTTCACCGGGCATGACTTTCCCAATACAAAAGTTCACCGGGCATGACTTTCCCAGTACAAAAGATCACCGGGCATGACTTTCCCAATACAAAAGTTCACCGGGCATGACTTTCCCAGTACAAAAGTTCACCGGGCATGACTTTCCCAATACAAAAGTTCACCGGGCATGACTTTCCTAATACAAAAGTTGACCGGGCATGACTTTCTCAATACAAAAGTTCACCGGGCATGACTTTTCCCATACAAAAGTTGACCGGGCATGACTTTCCCAATACAAAAGATCACCGGGCATGACTTTCCCAATACAAAAGATGACCGGGCATGACTTTTCCCATACAAAAGTTGACCGGGCATGACTTTTCCCATACAAAAGTTCACCGGGCATGACTTTTCCCATACAAAAGTTCACCGGGCATGACTTTTCCCATACAAAAGTTCTCCGGGCATGACTTTCCCAGTACAAAAGATCACCGGGCATGACTTTCCCAATACAAAAGTTCACCGGGCATGACTTTCCCAATACAAAAGTTCACCGGGCATGACTTTTCCCATACAAAAGTTGACCGGGCATGACTTTCCCAGTACAAAAGTTGACCGGGCATGACTTTCCCAGTACAAAAGTTCACCGGGCATGACTTTCCCAGTACAAAAGTTGACCGGGCATGACTTTCCCAGTACAAAAGTTCACCGGGCATGACTTTCCCAATACAAAAGTTCACCGGGCATGACTTTCCCAATACAAAAGATCACCGGGCATGACTTTCCCAGTACAAAAGTTCACCGGGCATGACTTTCCCAATACAAAAGTTCACCGGGCATGACTTTCCCAATACAAAAGTTCACCGGGCATGACTTTCCCAATACAAAAGTTCACCGGGCATGACTTTCCCAGTACAAAAGTTCACCGGGCATGACTTTCCCAGTACAAAAGTTCACCGGACATGACTTTCCCAATACAAAAGTTCACCGGGCATGACTTTCCCAATAGAAAAGTTCACCGGGCATGACTTTCCCAGTACAAAAGTTCACCGGGCATGACTTTCCCAGTACAAATGTTCACCGGGCATGACTTTCCCAGTACAAAAGTTCACCGGGCATGACTTTCCCAATACAAAAGTTCACCGGGCATGACTTTCCCAATACAAGGGCATGACTTTTCCAATACAAAAGTTGACCGGGCATGACTTTCCCAATACAAAAGTTCACCGGGCATGACTTTCCCAATACAAAAGTTCACCGGGCATGACTTTTCCCATACAAAAGTTCACCGGGCATGACTTTCCCAATACAAAAGATCACCGGGCATGACTTTTCCCATACAAAAGTTCACCGGGCATGACTTTCCCAGTACAAAAGATCACCGGGCATGACTTTCCCAATACAAAAGTTCACCGGGCATGACTTTCCCAATACAAAAGTTCACCGGGCATGACTTTCCCAATACAAAAGTTCACCGGGCATGACTTTCCCAATACAAAAGTTGACCGGGCATGACTTTCCCAATACAAGAGTTGACCGGGCATGACTTTCCCAATACTAAAGTTGACCGGGCATGACTTTTCCCATACAAAAGTTGACCGGGCATGACTTTCCCAATACAAAAGTTGACCGGGCATGACTTTTCCCATACAAAAGTTGACCGGGCATGACTTTCCCAATACAAAAGTTGACCGGGCATGACTTTTCCCATACAAAAGTTCACCGGGCATGACTTTCCCAATACAAAAGTTGACCGGGCATGACTTTCCCAGTACAAAAGATCACCGGGCATGACTTTCCCAATACAAAAGTTCACAGGGCATGAATTTCCCAATACAAAAGTTCACCGGGCATGACTTTTCCAATACAAAAGTTCACCGGGCATGACTTTCCCAATACAAAAGATCACCGGGCATGACTTTCCCAATACAAAAGTTGACCGGGCATGACTTTTCCCATACAAAAGTTCACCGGGCATGACTTTCCCAATACAAAAGTTGACCGGGCATGACTTTCCCAATACAAAAGTTCACCGGGCATGACTTTCCCAATACAAAAGTTCACCGGGCATGACTTTCCCAATACAAAAGTTCACCGGGCATGACTTTTCCAATACAAAAGTTCACCGGGCATGACTTTCCCAATACAAAAGATCACCGGGCATGACTTTCCCAATACAAAAGTTCACCGGGCATGACTTTTCCCATACAAAAGTTCACCGGGCATGACTTTCCCAATACAAAAGTTCCCCGGGCATGACTTTCCCCAATACAAAAGTTCACCGGGCATGACTTTCCCAGTACAAAAGTTCACCGGGCATGACTTTCCCCAATACAAAAGTTCACCGGGCATGACTTTCCCAATACAAAAGTTCACCGGGCATGACTTTCCCAATACAAAAGTTCACCGGGCATGAATCTCCCAGTACAAAAGATAACCGGGCATGACTTTTCCCATACAAAAGTTCACCGGGCATGACTTTCCCAATACAAAAGTTCACCGGGCATGACTTTCCCAATACAAAAGTTCACCGGGCATGACTTTCCCAATACAAAAGTTGACCGGGCATGACTTTCCCAGTACCAAAGATCACCGGGCATGACTTTCCCAATACAAAAGTTGACCGGGCATGACTTTTCCCACACAAAAGTTCACCGGGCATGACTTTCCCAATACAAAAGTTCACCGGGCATGACTTTCCCAGTACAAAATTTCACCCGGCATGACTTTCCCATACAAAAGTTCACCGGGCATGACTTTCCCAATACAAAAGTTCACCAGGAATGACTTTTCCCATACAAAAGTTCACCGGGCATGACTTTCCCAGTACAAAAGTTCACCGGGCATGACTTTCCCAGTACAAAAGTTCACCGGGCATGACTTTTCCCATACAAAAGTTCACCGGGCATGACTTTTCCCATACAAAAGTTGACCGGGCATGACTTTCCCAATACAAAAGTTCACCGGGCATGACTTTTCCCATACAAAAGTTCACCGGACATGACTTTTCCCATACAAAAGTTCACCGGGCATGACTTTTCCCATACAAATGTTCACCGGGCATGACTTTCCCAATACAAAAGTTCACCGGGCATGACTTTTCCCATACAAAAGTTCACCGGGCATGACTTTTCCCATACAAATGTTCACCGGGCATGACTTTCCCAATACAAAAGTTCACCGGGCATGACTTTTCCCATTCAAAAGTTCACCGGGCATGACTTTCCCAATACAAAAGTTCACCGGGCATGACTTTCCCAATACAAGGGCATGACTTTCCCAATACAAAAGTTGACCGGGCATGGCTTTTCCCATACAAAAGTTCACCGGGCATGACTTTTCCCATACAAAAGTTCACCGGGCATGACTTTCCCAGTACAAAAGATCACCGGGCATGACTTTCCCAATACAAAAGTTCACCGGGCATGACTTTCCCAATACAAAAGTTCACCGGGCATGACTTTCCCAGTACAACAGATCACCGGGCATGACTTTCCCAATACAAAAGTTGACCGGGCATGACTTTCCCAATACAAAAGTTCACCGGGCATGACTTTCCCAATACAAAAGTTCACCGGGCATGACTTTTCCCATACAAAAGTTCACCGGGCATGACTTTCCCAGTACAAAAGATCACCGGGCATGACTTTCCCAATACAAAAGTTGACCGGGCATGACTTTCCCAATACAAAAGTTCACCGGGCATGACTTTCCCAATACAAAAGTTCACCGGGCATGACTTTCCCAATACAAAAGTTCACCGGGCATGACTTTTCCCATACAAAAGTTCACCGGGCATGACTTTCCCAATACAAAAGTTCACCGGGCATGACTTTCCCAATACAAGGGCATGACTTTCCCAATACAAAAGTTGACCGGGCATGACTTTCCCAATACAAAAGTTCACCGGGCATGACTTTCCCAATACAAAAGTTCACCGGGCATGACTTTCCCAGTACAAAAGTTGACCGGGCGTGACTTTCCCAATACAAAAGTTGACCGGGCATGACTTTTCCCTTACAACAGTTCACCGGGCATGACTTTCCCAGTACAAAAGATCACCGGGCATGACTTTCCCAATACAAAAGTTCACCGGGCATGACTTTCCCAATACAAAAGTTCACCGGGCATGACTTTCCCAGTACAACAGATCACCGGGCATGACTTTCCCAATACAAAAGTTGACCGGGCATGACTTTCCCAATACAAAAGTTCACCGGGCATGACTTTCCCAATACAAAAGTTCACCGGGCATGACTTTTCCCATACAAAAGTTCACCGGGCATGACTTTCCCAGTACAAAAGATCACCGGGCATGACTTTCCCAATACAAAAGTTGACCGGGCATGACTTTCCCAATACAAAAGTTCACCGGGCATGACTTTCCCAATACAAAAGTTCACCGGGCATGACTTTCCCAATACAAAAGTTCACCGGGCATGACTTTTCCCATACAAAAGTTCACCGGGCATGACTTTCCCAATACAAAAGTTCACCGGGCATGACTTTCCCAATACAAGGGCATGACTTTCCCAATACAAAAGTTGACCGGGCATGACTTTCCCAATACAAAAGTTCACCGGGCATGACTTTCCCAATACAAAAGTTCACCGGGCATGACTTTCCCAGTACAAAAGTTGACCGGGCGTGACTTTCCCAATACAAAAGTTGACCGGGCATGACTTTTCCCTTACAACAGTTCACCGGGCATGACTTTCCCAGTACAAAAGATCACCGGGCATGACTTTCCCAATACAAAAGTTGCCCGGGCATGACTTTCCCAATACAAAAGTTGACCGGGCATGACTTTCCCAATACAAAAGTTCACCGGGCATGACTTTCCCAGTACAAAAGATCACCGGGCATGACTTTCCCAATACAAAAGTTGACCGGGCATGACTTTCCCAATACAAAAGTTGACCGGGCATGACTTTCCCAGTACAAAAGATCACCGGGCATGACTTTTCCAATACAAAAGTTGACGGGCATGACTTTTCCAATACAAAAGTTGACCGAGCATGACTTTCCCAATACAAAAGTTCACCGGGCATGACTTTCCCAATACAAAAGTTCACCGGGCATGACTTTTCCAATACAAAAGTTGACCGGGCATGACTTTCCCAATACAAAAGTTGACCGGGCATGACTTTCCCAATACAAAAGTTCACCGGGCATGACTTTCCCAATACAAAAGTTCACCGGGCATGACTTTCCCAATACAAAAGTTCACCGGGCATGACTTTCCCAATACAAAAGTTGACCGGGCATGACTTTTCCCATACAAAAGTTCACCGGGCATGACTTTCCCAATACAAAAGTTGACCGGGCATGACTTTCCCAATACAAAAGTTCACCGGGCATGACTTTTCCATACAAAAGTTCACCGGGCATGACTTTTCCCATACAAAAGTTCACCGGGCATGACTTTCCCAGTACAAAAGATCACCGGGCATGACTTTCCCAATACAAAAGTTCACCGGGCATGACTTTTCCCATACAAAAGTTGACCGGGCATGACTTTCCCAATACAAAAGTTCACCGGGCATGACTTTTCCCATACAAAAGTTCACCGGGCATGACTTTCCCAGTACAAAAGATCACCGGGCATGACTTTTCCCATACAAAAGTTGACCGGGCATGACTTTCCCAATACAAAAGTTCACCGGGCATGACTTTTCCCATACAAAAGTTCACCGGGCATGACTTTCCCAATACAAAAGTTCACCGGGCATGACTTTCGCAATACAAAAGTTCACCGGGCATGACTTTCCCAATACAAAAGATCACCGGGCATGACTTTTCCCATACAAAAGTTCACCGGGCATGACTTTCCCAATACAAGGGCATGACTTTCCCAATACAAAAGTTCACCGGGCATGACTTTCCCAGTACAAAAGATCACCGGGCATGATTTTCCCAATACAAAAGTTGACCGGGCATGATTTTCCCAATACAAAAGTTGACCGGGCATGACTTTCCCAATACAAAAGTTCACCGGGCATGACTTTTCCCATACAAAAGTTCACCGGGCATGACTTTCCCAATACAAAAGTTCACCGGGCATGACTTTCCCAGTACAAAGGATCACCGGGCATGACTTTCCCAATACAAAAGTTCACCGGGCATGACTTTCCCAATACAAAAGTTCACCGGGCATGACTTTCCCAATACAAAAGTTCACCGGGCATGACTTTCCCAATACAAAAGTTCACCGGGCATGACTTTCCCAATACAAAAGATCACCGGGCATGACTTTCCCAATACAAAAGATCACCGGGCATGACTTCCCCAATACAAAAGTTCACCGGGCATGACTTTTCCCATACAAAAGTTCACCGGGCATGACTTTTCCCATACAAAAGTTCACCGGGCATGACTTTCCCAGTACAAAAGATCACCGGGCATGACTTTTCCCATACAAAAGTTGACCGGGCATGACTTTCCCAATACAAAAGTTCACCGGGCATGACTTTTCCCATACAAAAGTTCACCGGGCATGACTTTCCCAATACAAAAGTTCACCGGGCATGACTTTCGCAATACAAAAGTTCACCGGGCATGACTTTCCCAATACAAAAGATCACCGGGCATGACTTTTCCCATACAAAAGTTCACCGGGCATGACTTTCCCAATACAAGGGCATGACTTTCCCAATACAAAAGTTCACCGGGCATGACTTTCCCAGTACAAAAGATCACCGGGCATGATTTTCCCAATACAAAAGTTGACCGGGCATGATTTTCCCAATACAAAAGTTGACCGGGCATGACTTTCCCAATACAAAAGTTCACCGGGCATGACTTTTCCCATACAAAAGTTCACCGGGCATGACTTTCCCAATACAAAAGTTCACCGGGCATGACTTTCCCAGTACAAAGGATCACCGGGCATGACTTTCCCAATACAAAAGTTCACCGGGCATGACTTTCCCAATACAAAAGTTCACCGGGCATGACTTTCCCAATACAAAAGTTCACCGGGCATGACTTTCCCAATACAAAAGTTCACCGGGCATGACTTTCCCAATACAAAAGATCACCGGGCATGACTTTCCCAATACAAAAGATCACCGGGCATGACTTCCCCAATACAAAAGTTCACCGGGCATGACTTTTCCCATACAAAAGTTCACCGGGCATGACTTTTCCCATACAAATGTTCACCGGGCATGACTTTTCCCATACAAAAGTTCACCGGGCATGACTTTTCCCATACAAATGTTTACCGGGCATGACTTTCCCAATACAAAAATTCACCGGGCATGACTTTTCCCATACAAAAGTTCACCGGGCATGACTTTTCCCATACAAAAGTTCACCGGGCATGACTTTTCCCATATAAAAGTTCACCGGGCATGACTTTCCCAGTACAAAAGATCACCGGGCATGACTTTTCCCATACAAAAGTTGACTGGGCATGACTTTTCCAATACAAAAGTTCACCGGGCATGACCTTTCCCATACAAAAGTTGACCGGGCATGACTTTCCCAATACAAAAGTTCACCGGGCATGACTTTTCCAATACAAAAGTTCACCGGGCATGACTTTTCCCATACAAAAGTTCACCGGGCATGACTTTTCCCATACAAATGTTCACCGGGCATGACTTTCCCAATACAAAATTTCACCGGGCATGACTTTTCCCATACAAAAGTTTACCGGGCATAATCCTTGACAAGAAACTACTGTTTAGATCCCATGTTAATTATATTATTAAAAAACTTAATATTGCAAGGAATATGTTATACCCTTTGATAAAAAGAGGATCCATGTTAAGTGTAGAAAATAAAACTTTATTAGGGAAAGTTGTATTTCAAGCAATCATACTTTATGGATGTCCTGTATGGGGAATCTGTGCAAAAACCCATATAAAAAAGCTACAAATATGGCAAAACAAAAATTTAAAAATGATGTACAATTTACCATGGCATTTCTCAACCAAAGATTTGCACAAAACTTATAACATCAAGCTAATATATGATAAAATCAATTCTTTAAACGAAAAATTTAAGTATCGATGTAACAATTCAAACAACCCTCTAATAAATCAATTATATAATTGATTTTCTTTTATAATTTGTAAAACATTTATCTTTCATGTGTTATCAGAGAATTCCTACATATATTTACCTCTGTAAGAACTTACGTCTATGATTTATCTATAAACACTTATATATATCAACATATTGTTTCTTAGAAGAAAAGCATACATAGCTAAAACTCTGTAAAAATGTGATAACATAGAATAAGATAAAATAAATTTTAATAAAAAAAAAAAAAAAAAAAAAAAAAAAAGTTTACCGGGCATGACTTTCCCAATACAAAAGTTGACCGGGCATGACTTTCCCAGTACCAAAGATCACCGGGCATGACTTTCCCAATACAAAAGTTGACCGGGCATGACTTTTCCCACACAAAAGTTCACCGGGCATGACTTTCCCAATACAAAAGTTCACCGGGCATGACTTTCCCTGTACAAAATTTCACCCGGCATGACTTTCCCATACAAAAGTTCACCGGGCATGACTTTCCCAATACAAAAGTTCACCGGGAATGACTTTTCCCATACAAAAGTTCACCGGGCATGACTTTCCCAGTACAAAAGTTCACCGGGCATGACTTTCCCAGTACAAAAGTTCACCGGGCATGACTTTTCCCATACAAAAGTTCACCGGGCATGACTTTTCCCATACAAAAGTTCACCGGGCATGACTTTTCCCATACAAAAGTTCACCGGGCATGACTTTTCCCATACAAATGTTCACCGGGCATGACTTTCCCAATACAAAAGTTCACCGGGCATGACTTTTCCCATACAAAAGTTCACCGGGCATGACTTTTCCCATACAAATGTTCACCGGGCATGACTTTCCCAATACAAAAGTTCACCGGGCATGACTTTTCCCATTCAAAAGTTCACCGGGCATGACTTTCCCAATACAAAAGTTCACCGGGCATGACTTTCCCAATACAAGGGCATGACTTTCCCAATACAAAAGTTGAACGGGCATGGCTTTTCCCATACAAAAGTTCACCGGGCATGACTTTTCCCATACAAAAGTTCACCGGGCATGACTTTCCCAGTACAAAAGATCACCGGGCATGACTTTCCCAATACAAAAGTTCACCGGGCATGACTTTCCCAATACAAAGTTCACCGGGCATGACTTTCCCAGTACAAAAGTTCACCGGGCATGACTTTTCCCATACAAAAGTTCACCGGGCATGACTTTCCCAATACAAAAGTTGACCGGGCATGACTTTCCCAATACAAAAGTTCACCGGGCATGACTTTCCCAATACAAAAGTTCACCGGGCATGACTTTCCCAATACAAAAGTTCACCGGGCATGACTTTCCCAATACAAAAGATCACCGGGCATGACTTTTCCCATACAAAAGTTCACCGGGCATGACTTTCCCAATACAAAAGTTCACCGGGCATGACTTTCCCAATACAAGGGCATGACTTTCCCATACAAAAGTTGACCGGGCATGACTTTCCCAATACAAAAGTTCACCGGGCATGACTTTCCCAATACAAAAGTTCACCGGGCATGACTTTCCCAGTACAAAAGTTGACCGGGCGTGACTTTCCCAATACAAAAGTTGACCGGGCATGACTTTTCCCATACAAAAGTTCACCGGGCATGACTTTCCCAGTACAAAAGATCACCGGGCATGACTTTCCCAATACAAAAGTTGCCCGGGCATGACTTTCCCAATACAAAAGTTGACCGGGCATGACTTTCCCAATACAAAAGTTCACCGGGCATGACTTTCCCAGTACAAAAGATCACCGGGCATGACTTTCCCAATACAAAAGTTGACCGGGCATGACTTTCCCAATACAAAAGTTGACCGGGCATGACTTTCCCAGTACAAAAGATCACCGGGCATGACTTTTCCAATACAAAAGTTGACGGGCATGACTTTTCCAATACAAAAGTTGACCGAGCATGACTTTCCCAATACAAAAGTTCACCGGGCATGACTTTCCCAATACAAAAGTTCACCGGGCATGACTTTTCCAATACAAAAGTTGACCGGGCATGACTTTCCCAATACAAAAGTTGACCGGGCATGACTTTCCCAATACAAAAGTTCACCGGGCATGACTTTCCCAATACAAAAGTTCACCGGGCATGACTTTCCCAATACAAAAGTTCACCGGGCATGACTTTCCCAATACAAAAGTTGACCGGGCATGACTTTTCCCATACAAAAGTTCACCGGGCATGACTTTCCCAATACAAAAGTTGACCGGGCATGACTTTCCCAATACAAAAGTTCACCGGGCATGACTTTTCCATACAAAAGTTCACCGGGCATGACTTTTCCCATACAAAAGTTCACCGGGCATGACTTTCCCAGTACAAAAGATCACCGGGCATGACTTTCCCAATACAAAAGTTCACCGGGCATGACTTTTCCCATACAAAAGTTGACCGGGCATGACTTTCCCAATACAAAAGTTCACCGGGCATGACTTTTCCCATACAAAAGTTCACCGGGCATGACTTTCCCAGTACAAAAGATCACCGGGCATGACTTTCCCAATACAAAAGTTCACCGGGCATGACTTTTCCCATACAAAAGTTGACCGGGCATGACTTTCCCAATACAAAAGTTCACCGGGCATGACTTTTCCCATACAAAAGTTCACCGGGCATGACTTTCCCAATACAAAAGTTCACCGGGCATGACTTTCCCAATACAAGGGCATGACTTTCCCAATACAAAAGTTGACCGGGCATGACTTTCCCAACACAAAAGTTCACCGGGCATGACTTTCCCAATACAAAAGTTCACCGGGCATGACTTTCCCAGTACAAAACTTGACCGGGCGTGACTTTCCCAATACAAAAGTTGACCGGGCATGACTTTTCCCATACAAAAGTTCACCGGGCATGACTTTCCCAGTACAAAAGATCACCGGGCATGACTTTCCCAATACAAAAGTTGCCCGGGCATGACTTTCCCAATACAAAAGTTCACCGGGCATGACTTTCCCAATACAAAAGTTCACCGGGCATGACTTTCCCAGTACAAAAGGTCACCGGGCATGACTTTCCCAATACAAAAGTTGACCGGGCATGACTTTCCCAATACAAAAGTTGACCGGGCATGACTTTCCCAGTACAAAAGATCACCGGGCATGACTTTTCCAATACAAAAGTTGACGGGCATGACTTTTCCAATACAAAAGTTGACCGGGCATGACTTTCCCAATACAAAAGTTCACCGGGCATGACTTTCCCAATACAAAAGTTCACCGGGCATGACTTTCCCAATACAAAAGTTGACCGGGCATGATTTTTCCCATACAAAAGTTCACCGGGCATGACTTTCCCAATACAAAAGTTCACCGGGCATGACTTTCCCAATACCAAAGTTCACCGGGCATGACTTTCCCAATATAAAAGTTCACCGGGCATGACTTTCCCAATATAAAAGTTCACCCGGCATGACTTTCCCAATACAAAAGTTCACCGGGCATGACTTTCCCAATACAAAAGTTCACCGGGCATGACTTTCCAATACAAAAGTTCACCGGGCATGACTTTCCCAATACAAAAGTTCACCGGGCATGACTTTCCCAATACAAAAGTTGACCGGGCATGACTTTCCCAATACAAAAGTTCACCAGGCATGACTTTCCCAATACAAAAGTTCACCGGGCATGACTTTCCCAATACAAAAGTTCACCGGGCATGACTTTCCCAATACAAAAGTTCACCGGGCATGACTTTCCCAATACAAAAGATCACCGGGCATGACTTTCCCAATACACGGGCATGACTTTCCCAATACAAAAGTTGACCGGGCATGACTTTCCCAATACAAAAGTTCACCGGGCATGACTTTCCCAATACAAAAGTTCACCGGGCATGACTTTTCCCATACAAAAGTTCACCGGGCATGACTTTCCCAATACAAAAGTTGACCGGGCATGACTTTCCCAGTACCAAAGATCACCGGGCATGACTTTCCCAATACAAAAGTTGACCGGGCATGACTTTTCCCACACAAAAGTTCACCGGGCATGACTTTCCCAATACAAAAGTTCACCGGGCATGACTTTCCCAGTACAAAATTTCACCCGGCATGACTTTCCCATACAAAAGTTCACCGGGCATGACTTTCCCAATACAAAAGTTCACCGGGAATGACTTTTCCCATACAAAAGTTCACCGGGCATGACTTTCCCAGTACAAAAGTTCACCGGGCATGACTTTCCCAGTACAAAAGTTCACCGGGCATGACTTTCCCAATACAAAAGTTCACCGGGCATGATTTTCCCAATACAAAAGTTCACCGGGCATGACTTTTCCCATACAAAAGTTCACCGGGCATGACTTTCCCAATACAAAAGTTCACCGGGCATGACCTTCCCAATACAAAAGTTCACCGGGCATGACTTTCCCAATACAAAAGTTCACCGGGCATGACTTTCCCAATACAAAAGTTCACCGGGCATGATTTTCCCAATACAAAAGTTCACCGGGCATGACTTTCCCAATACAAAAGTTCACCGGGCATGACTTTCCCAATACAAAAGTTCACCGGGCATGACTTTCCCAATACAAAAGTTCAGCGGGCATGACTTTTCCCATACAAAAGTTCACCGGGCATGACTTTCCCAATACAACAGTTGACCGGGCATGACTTTCCCAGTACAAAAGTTCACCGGGCATGACTTTCCCAATACAAAAGTTGACGGGCATGACTTTTCCAATACAAAAGTTCACCGGGCATGACATTTCCCATACAAAAGTTCACCGGGCATGACTTTTCCCATACAAAAGTTCACCGGGCATGACTTTCCCAGTACAAAAGATCACCGGGCATGACTTTCCCAATACAAAAGTTCACCGGGCATGACTTTCCCAATACAAAAGTTCACCGGGCATGACTTTCCCAATACAAAAGTTGACCGGGCATGACTTTCCCAATACAAAAGTTCACCGGGCATGACTTTCCCAATACAAAAGTTCACCGGGCATGACTTTCCCAATACAAAAGTTCACCGGGCATGACTTTCCCAATACAAAAGTTCACCGGGCATGACTTTCCCAATACAAAAGATCACCGGGCATGACTTTTCCCATACAAAAGTTCACCGGGCATGACTTTCCCAGTACAAAAGATCACCGGGCATGACTTTCCCAATACAAAAGTTCACCGGGCATGACTTTCCCAGTACAAAAGTTCACCGGGCATGACTTTTCCAATACAAAAGTTCACCGGGCATGACTTTCCCAATACAAAAGTTCACCGGGCATGACTTTCCCAGTACAAAAGTTCACCGGGCATGACTTTCCCAATACAAAATTTCACCGGGCATGACTTTCCCAATACAAAAGTTCACCGGGCATGACTTTCCCAATACAAAAGTTCACCGGGCATGATTTTCCCATACAAAAGTTGAGCGGGCATGACTTTCCCAATACAAAAGTTCACCGGGCATGACTTTTCCCATACAAAAGTTCACCGGGCATGACTTTCCCAATACAAAAGTTCACCGGGCATGACTTTCCTAATACAAAAGTTCACCGGGCATGACTTTCCCAATACAAAAGATCACCGGGCATGACTTTTCCCATACAAAAGTTCACCGGGCATGACTTTCCCAATACAAAAGTTCACCGGGCATGACTTTCCCAATACAAGGGCATGACTTTCCCAATACAAAAGTTGACCGGGCATGACTTTCCCAATACAAAAGTTCACCGGGCATGACTTTCCCAATACAAAAGTTCACCGGGCATGACTTTCCCAGTACAAAAGTTGACCGGGCGTGACTTTCCCAATACAAAAGTTGACCGGGCATGACTTTTCCCATACAAAAGTTCACCGGGCATGACTTTCACAGTACAAAAGATCACCGGGCATGACTTTCCCAATACAAAAGTTGCCCGGGCATGACTTTCCCAATACAAAAGTTGACCGGGCATGACTTTCCCAATACAAAAGTTCACCGGGCATGACTTTCCCAGTACAAAAGATCACCGGGCATGACTTTCCCAATACAAAAGTTGACCGGGCATGACTTTCCCAATACAAAAGTTGACCGGGCATGACTTTCCCAGTACAAAAGATCACCGGGCATGACTTTTCCAAGACAAAAGTTGACGGGCATGACTTTTCCAATACAAAAGTTGACCGGGCATGACTTTCCCAATACAAAAGTTCACCGGGCATGACTTTCCCAATACAAAAGTTCACCGGGCATGACTTTTCCAATACAAAAGTTGACCGGGCATGACTTTCCCAATACAAAAGTTGACCGGGCATGACTTTCCCAATACAAAAGTTCACCGGGCATGACTTTCCCAATACAAAAGTTCACCGGGCATGACTTTTCCAATACAAAAGTTGACCGGGCATGACTTTCCCAATACAAAAGTTGACCGGGCATGACTTTCCCAATACAAAAGTTCACCGGGCATGACTTTTCCAAGACAAAAGTTGACGGGCATGACTTTTCCAATACAAAAGTTGACCGGGCATGACTTTCCCAATACAAAAGTTCACCGGGCATGACTTTCCCAATACAAAAGTTCACCGGGCATGACTTTTCCAATACAAAAGTTGACCGGGCATGACTTTCCCAATACAAAAGTTGACCGGGCATGACTTTCCCAATACAAAAGTTCACCGGGCATGACTTTCCCAATACAAAAGTTCACCGGGCATGACTTTCCCAGTACAAAAGATCACCGGGCATGACTTTCCCAATACAAAAGTTCACCGGGCATGACTTTTCCAATACAAAAGTTGACCGGGCATGACTTTCCCAATACAAAAGTTGACCGGGCATGACTTTCCCAATACAAAAGTTCACCGGGCATGACTTTCCCAATACAAAAGCTCACCGGGCATGACTTTCCCAATACAAAAGTTCACCGGGCATGACTTTCCCAGTACAAAAGTTCACCGGGCATGACTTTCCCAATACAAAAGTTCACCGGGCATGACTTTCCCAATACAAAAGTTCACCGGGCATGACTTTCCCAATACAAAAGTTCACCGGGCATGACTTTCCCAGTACAAAAGTTCACCGGGCATGACTTTCCCAATACAAAAGTTCACCGGGCATGACTTTCCCAATACACGGGCATGACTTTCCCAATACAAAAGTTGACCGGGCATGACTTTCCCAATACAAAAGTTCACCGGGCATGACTTTCCCAATACAAAAGTTCACCGGGCATGACTTTTCCCATACAAAAGTTCACCGGGCATGACTTTCCCAATACAAAAGTTGACTTTCCCAATACAAAAGTTCACCTGGCATGACTTTCCCAATACAAAAGTTCACCGGGCATGACTTTCCCAATACAAAAGTTGACCGGGCATGACTTTCCCAATACAAAAGTTCACCGGGCATGACTTTCCCAATACAAAAGTTCACCGGGCATGACTTTCCCAATACAAAAGTTCACCGGGCATGACTTTCCCAATACAAAAGTTCACCGGGCATGACTTTCCCAATACAAAAGATCACCGGGCATGACTTTTCCCCATACAAAAGTTCATCGGGCATGACTTTCCCAGTACAAAAGATCACCGGGCATGACTTTCCCAATACAAAAGTTCACCGGGCATGACTTTCCCAGTACAAAAGTTCACCGGGCATGACTTTTCCAATACAAAAGTTCACCGGGCATGACTTTCCCAATACAAAAGTTCACCGGGCATGACTTTCCCAGTACAAAAGTTCACCGGGCATGACTTTCCCAATACAAAATTTCACCGGGCATGACTTTCCCAATACAAAGGTTCACCGGGCATGACTTTTCCATACAAAAGTTCACCGGGCATGACTTTTCCCATACAAAAGTTCACCGGGCATGACTTTCCCAGTACAAAAGATCACCGGGCATGACTTTCCCAATACAAAAGTTCACCGGGCATGACTTTTCCCATACAAAAGTTGACCGGGCATGACTTTCCCAATACAAAAGTTCACCGGGCATGACTTTGCCCATAAAAAAGTTCACCGGGCATGACTTTCCCAATACAAAAGTTCACCGGGCATGACTTTCCCAATACAAAAGTTCACCGGGCATGACTTTCCCAATACAAAAGATCACCGGGCATGACTTTTCCCATACAAAAGTTCACCGGGCATGACTTTCCCAATACAAAAGTTCACCGGGCATGACTTTCCCAATACAAGGGCATGACTTTCCCAATACAAAAGTTGACCGGGCATGACTTTCCCAATACAAAAGTTCACCGGGCATGACTTTCCCAGTACAAAAGTTGACCGGGCGTGACTTTCCCAATACAAAAGTTGACCGGGCATGACTTTTCCCATACAAAAGTTCACCGGGCATGACTTTCCCAGTACAAAAGATCACCGGGCATGACTTTCCCAATACAAAAGTTGCCCGGGCATGACTTTCCCAATACAAAAGTTGACCGGGCATGACTTTCCCAATACAAAAGTTCACCGGGCATGACTTTCCCAGTACAAAAGATCACCGGGCATGACTTTCCCAACACAAAAGTTGACCGGGCATGACTTTCCCAATACAAAAGTTGACCGGGCATGACTTTCCCAGTACAAAAGATCACCGGGCATGACTTTTCCAAGACAAAAGTTGACGGGCATGACTTTTCCAATACAAAAGTTGACCGGGCATGACTTTCCCAATACAAAAGTTCACCGGGCATGACTTTCCCAATACAAAAGTTCACCGGGCATGACTTTTCCAATACAAAAGTTGACCGGGCATGACTTTCCCAATACAAAAGTTGACCGGGCATGACTTTCCCAATACAAAAGTTCACCGGGCATGATTTTCCCAATACAAAAGTTCACCGGGCATGACTTTCCCAATACAAAAGTTCACCGGGCATGACTTTCCCAATACAAAAGTTGACCGGGCATGACTTTCCCAGTACAAAAGATCACCGGGCATGACTTTCCCAATACAAAAGTTCACCGGGCATGACTTTTCCAATACAAAAGTTGACCGGGCATGACTTTCCCAATACAAAAGTTGACCGGGCATGACTTTCCCAATACAAAAGTTCACAGGGCATGACTTTCCCAATACAAAAGTTCACCGGGCATGACTTTCCCAATACAAAAGTTCACCGGGCATGACTTTCCCAATACAAAAGTTGACCGGGCATGACTTTCCCAGTACAAAAGATCACCGGGCATGACTTTCCCAATACAAAAGTTCACCGGGCATGACTTTCCCAATACAAAAGTACACCGGGCATGACTTTCCCAATACAAAAGTTCACCGGGCATGACTTTCCCAGTACAAAAGTTCACCGGGCATGACTTTCCCAATACAAAAGTTCAACGGGCATGACTTTCCCAATACAAAAGTTCACCGGGCATGACTTTCCCAATACAAAAGTTGACCGGGCATGACTTTCCCAGTACAAAAGATCACCGGGCATGACTTTCCCAATACAAAAGTTCACCGGGCATGACTTTCCCAGTACAAAAGTTCACCGGGCATGACTTTCCCAGTACAAAAGTTCACCGGGCATGACTTTTTCCATACAAAAGTTCACCGGGCATGACTTTCCCAATACAAAAGTTGACCGGGCATGACTTTTCCAATACAAAAGTTCACCGGGCATGACTTTCCCAATACAAAAGTTCACCGGGCATGACTTTCCCAATACAAAAGTTCACCGGGCATGACTTTCCCAATATAAAAGTTCACCGGGCATGACTTTCCCAATATAAAAGTTCACCCGGCATGACTTTCCCAATACAAAAGTTCACCGGGCATGACTTTCCCAGTACAAAAGATCACCGGGCATGACTTTCCCAATACAAAAGTTCACCGGGCATGACTTTCCCAATATAAAAGTTCACCGGGCATGACTTTCCCAATATAAAAGTTCACCCGGCATGACTTTCCCAATACAAAAGTTCACCGGGCATGACTTTCCCAGTACAAAAGATCACCGGGCATGACTTTCCCAATACAAAAGTTCACCGGGCATGACTTTCCCAATACAAAAGTTCACCGGGCATGACTTTCCCAATACAAAAGTTCACCGGGCATGACTTTCCCAGTACAAAAGTTCACCGGGCATGACTTTCCCAATACAAAAGTTCACCGGGCATGACTTTCCCAATACAAAAGTTCACCGGGCATGACTTTCCCAATACAAAAGTTGACCGGGCATGACTTTCCCAGTACAAAAGATCACCGGGCATGACTTTCCCAATACAAAAGTTGACCGGGCATGACTTTCCCAGTACAAAAGTTCACCGGGCATGACTTTCCCAGTACAAAAGTTTACCGGGCATGACTTTTCCCATACAAAAGTTCACCGGGCATGACTGTCCCAATACAAAAGTTGACCGGGCATGACTTTCCCAACACAAAAGTTCACCGGGCATGACTTTCCCAATACAAAAGTTCACCGGGCATGACTTTCCCAATACAAAAGTTCACCGGGCATGACTTTCCCAATATAAAAGTTCACCGGGCATGACTTTCCCAATATAAAAGTTCACCCGGCATGACTTTCCCAATACAAAAGTTCACCGGGCATGACTTTCCCAATACAAAAGTTCACCGGGCATGACTTTCCCAATACAAAAGTTCACCGGGCATGACTTTCCCAATACAAAAGTTCACCGGGCATGACTTTCCCAATACAAAAGTTCACCGGGCATGACTTTCCCAATACAAAAGTTCACCGGGCATGACTTTCCCAATACAAAAGTTCACCGGGCATGACTTTCCCAATACAAAAGTTCACCGGGCATGAATTTCCCAATACAAAAGATCACCGGGCATGACTTTTCCCATACAAAAGTTCACCGGGCATGACTTTCCCAGTACAAAAGATCACCGGGCATGACTTTCCCAATACAAAAGTTCACCGGGCATGACTTTCCCAGTACAAAAGTTCACCGGACATGACTTTCCCAATACAAAAGTTCACCGGGCATGACTTTCCCAATACAAAAGATCACCGGGCATGACTTTTCCCATACAAAAGTTCACCGGGCATGACTTTCCCAATACAAAAGTTCACCGGGCATGACTTTCCCAATACACGGGCATGACTTTCCCAATACAAAAGTTGACCGGGCATGACTTTCCCAATACAAAAGTTCACCGGGCATGACTTTCCCAATACAAAAGTTCACCGGGCATGACTTTTCCCATACAAAAGTTCACCGGGCATGACTTTCCCAATACAAAAGTTGACCGGGCATGACTTTCCCAGTACCAAAGATCACCGGGCATGACTTTCCCAATACAAAAGTTGACCGGGCATGACTTTTCCCACACAAAAGTTCACCGGGCATGACTTTCCCAATACAAAAGTTCACCGGGCATGACTTTCCCAGTACAAAATTTCACCCGGCATGACTTTCCCATACAAAAGTTCACCGGGCATGACTTTCCCAATACAAAAGTTCACCGGGAATAACTTTTCCCATACAAAAGTTCACCGGGCATGATTTTCCCAGTACAAAAGTTCACCGGGCATGACTTTCCCAGTACAAAAGTTCACCGGGCATGACTTTCCCAATACAAAAGTTCACCGGGCATGACTTTCCCAATACAAAAGTTCACCGGGCATGACTTTTCCCATACAAAAGTTCACCGGGCATGACTTTCCCAATACAAAAGTTCACCGGGCATGACTTTCCCAATACAAAAGTTCAGCGGGCATGACTTTTCCCATACAAAAGTTCACCGGGCATGACTTTCCCAATACAAAAGTTGACCGGGCATGACTTTCCCAGTACAAAAGTTCACCGGGCATGACTTTCCCAATACAAAAGTTGACGGGCATGACTTTTCCAATACAAAAGTTCACCGGGCATGACTTTTCCCATACAAAAGTTCACCGGGCATGACTTTTCCCATACAAAAGTTCACCGGGCATGACTTTCCCAGTACAAAAGATCACCGGGCATGACTTTCCCAATACAAAGTTCACCGGGGATGACTTTCCCAATACAAAAGTTCACCGGGCATGACTTTCCCAATACAAAAGTTCACCGGGCATGACTTTCCCAATACAAAAGATCACCGGGCATGACTTTTCCCATACAAAAGTTCACCGGGCATGACTTTCCCAGTACAAAAGATCACCGGGCATGACTTTCCCAATACAAAAGTTCACCGGGCATGACTTTCCCAGTACAAAAGTTCACCGGGCATGACTTTTCCAATACAAAAGTTCACCGGGCATAACTTTCCTAATACAAAAGTTCACCGGGCATGACTTTCCCAATACAAAAGTTCACCGGGCATGACTTTCCCAGTACAAAAGATCACCGGGCATGACTTTCCCAATACAAAAGTTCACCGGGCATGACTTTCCCAATACAAAAGTTCACCGGGCATGACTTTCCCAGTACAAAAGTTCACAGGGCATGACTTTCCCAATACAAAAGTTCACCGGGATGACTTTTCCAATACAAAAGTTCATCGGGCATGACTTTCCCAATACAAAAGTTCACCGGGCATGACTTTCCCAATACAAAAGTTCACCGGGCATGACTTTTCCAATACAAAAGTTCACCGGGCATGACTTTCCCAATACAAAAGTTCACCGGGCATGACTTTCCCAATACAAAAGTTCACCGGGCATGACTTTCCCAATACAAAAGTTCACCGGGCATGACTTTCCCAATACAAAAGTTCACCGGGCATGACTTTCCCAATACAAAAGTTCACCGGGCATGACTTTCCCAATACAAAAGTTCACCGGGCATGACTTTCCCAATACAAAAGTTGACCGGGTATGACTTTCCCAATACAAAAGTTCACCGGGCATGACTTTCCCAATACAAAAGTTCACCGGGCATGACTTTCCCAATACAAAAGTTCACCGGGCATGACTTTGCTAATACAAAAGTTCACCGGGCATGACTTTCCCAATACAAAAGATCACCGGGCATGACTTTTCCCATACAGAAGTTCACCGGGCATGACTTTCCCAGTACAAAAGATCACCGGGCATGACTTTCCCAATACAAAAGTTCACCGGGCATGACTTTCCCAGTACAAAAGTTCACCGGGCATGACTTTCCCAATACAAAAGTTCACCGGGCATGACTTTCCCAATACAAAAGTTGACCGGGCATGACTTTCCCAGTACAAAAGATCACCGGGCATGACTTTCCCAATACAAAAGTTGACGGGCATGACTTTTCCAATACAAAAGTTCACCGGGCATGACTTTCCCAATACAAAAGATCACCGGGCATGACTTTCCCAATACAAAAGTTGACCGGGCATGACTTTCCCAGTACAAAAGTTCACCGGGCATGACTTTCCCAATACAAAAGTTCACCGGGCATGACTTTTCCCATACAAAAGTTCACCGGGCATGACTTTCCCAATACAAAAGTTCACCGGGCATGACTTTCCCAGTACAAAAGTTCACCGGGCATGACTTTCCTAATACAAAAGTTCACCGGGCATGACTTTCCCAGTACAAAAGTTCACCGGGCATGACTTTCCTAATACAAAAGTTGACCGGGCATGACTTTCCCAATACAAAAGTTCACCGGGCATGACTTTCCCAGTACAAAAGTTCACCGGGCATGAATTTCCCAGTGCAAAACATCACCGGGCATGACTTTCCCAATACAAAAGCTGACCGGGCATGACTTTCCCAATACAAAAGTTCACCGGGCATGACTTTCCCAGTACAAAAGTTCACCGGGCATGACTTTCCTAATACAAAAGTTCACCGGGCATGACTTTCCCAATACAAAAGTTCACCGGGCATGACTTTCCCAATACAAAAGTTCACCGGGCATGACTTTCCCAGTACAAAAGTTCACCGGGCATGACTTTCCCAATACAAAAGTTCACCGGGCATGACTTTCCCAATACAAAAGTTCACCGGGCATGACTTTCCCAATACAAAAGTTCACCGGGCATGACTTTCCCAATACAAAAGATCACCGGGCATGACTTTTCCCATACAAAAGTTCACCGGGCATGACTTTCCCAGTACAAAAGATCACCGGACATGACTTTCCCAAAACAAAAGTTCACCGGGCATGACTTTCCCAATACAAAAGTTCACCGGGCATGACTTTCCCAATACAAAAGTTCACCGGGCATGACTTTCCCAATACAAAAGATCACCGGGCATGACTTTCCCAGTACAAAAGTTCACCGGGCATGACTTTCCCAATACAAAAGTTCACCGGGCATGACTTTCCCAGTACAAAAGATCACCGGGCATGACTTTCCCAATACAAAAGTTCACCGGGCATGACTTTCCCAGTACAAAAGATCACCGGGCATGACTTTCCCAATACAAAAGTTGACCGGGCATGACTTTCCCAATACAAAAGTTCACCGGGCATGACTTTCCCAATACAAAAGATCACCGGGCATGACTTTCCCAATACAAAAGTTCACCGGGCATGACTTTCCCAGTACAAAAGATCACCCGGCATGACTTTCCCAATACAAAAGTTCACCGGGCATGACTTTCCCAATACAAAAGTTCACCGGGCATGACTTTCCCAATACAAAAGTTCACCGGGCATGACTTTCCCAATACAAAAGTTGACCGGGCATGACTTTCCCAGTACAAAAGATCACCGGGCATGACTTTCCCAATACAAAAGTTGACCGGGCATGACTTTTCCAATACAAAAGTTCACCGGGCATGACTTTTCCCATACAAAAGTTCACCGGGCATGACTTTTCCCATACAAAAGTTCACCGGGCATGACTTTCCCAATACAAAAGTTCACCGGGCATGACTTTCCAAATACAAAAGTTCACCGGGCACTGACTTTCCCAATACAAAAGTTGACCGGGCATGACTTTCCCAATACAAAATTTCACCGGGCATGACTTTTCCCATACAAAAGTTGACCGGGCATGACTTTCCCAATACAAAAGTTGACCGGGCATGACTTTTCCCATACAAAAGTTCACCGGGCATGACTTTCCCAATACAAAAGTTGACCGGGCATGACTTTCCCAATACAAAAGTTCACCGGGCATGACTTTCCCAATACAAAAGTTCATCGGGCATGACTTTGCCCATACAAAAGTTGACCGGGCATGACTTTCCCAATACAAAAGTTGACCGGGCATGACTTTCCCAATACAAAAGTTCACCGGGCATGACTCTTCCCATACAAAAGTTGACCGGGCATGACTTTCCCAATACAAAAGTTCACCGGGCATGACTTTTCCCATACAAAAGTTCACCGGGCATGACTTTCCCAATACAAAAGTTGACCGGGCATGACTTTCCCAGTACAAAAGATCACCGGGCATGACTTTCCCAATACAAAAGTTGACCGGGCATGACTTTCCCAATACAAAAGTTCACCGGGCATGACTTTTCCCATACAAAAGTTCACCGGGCATGACTTTTCCCATACAAAAGTTCACCGGGCATGACTTTCCCAATACAAAAGTTCACCGGGCATGACTTTCCCAATACAAAAGTTCACCGGGCATGACTTTCCCAATACAAAAGTTCACCGGGCATGACTTTCCCAGTACAAAAGATCACCGGGCATGACTTTCCCAATACAAAAGTTCACCGGGCATGACTTTCCCAGTACAAAAGTTGACCGGGCATGACTTTCCCAATACAAAAGTTGACCGGGCATGACTTTCCCAATACAAAACTTGACCGGGCATGACTTTCCCAATACAAAAGTTCACCGGGCATGACTTTCCCAATACAAAAGTTCACCGGGCATGACTTTCCCAATACAAAAGATCACCGGGCATGACTTTCCCAATACAAAAGTTCACCGGGCATGACTTTCCCAATACAAAAGTTGACCGGGCATGACTTTCCCAATACAAAAGTTCACCGGGCATGACTTTCCCAATACAAAAGTTCACCGGGCATGACTTTCCCAATACAAAAGTTGACCGGGCATGACTTTCCCAATACAAAAGTTGACCGGGCATGACTTTCCCAATACAAAAGTTCACCGGGCATGACTTTCCCAATACAAAAGTTCACCGGGCATGACTTTCCCAATACAAAAGTTCACCGGGCATGACTTTCCCAATACAAAACTTTTGTATTGGGAAAGTCATGCCCGGTGATCTTTTGTACTGGGAAAGTCATGCCCGGTGAACTTTTGTACTGGGAAAGTCATGCCCGGTGAACTTTTGTATTGGGAAAGTCATGCCCGGTGATCTTTTGTACTGGGAAAGTCATGCCCGGTGAACTTTTGTATGGGAAAAGTCATGCCCGGTGAACTTTTGTATTGGGAAAGTCATGCCCGGTGAACTTTTGTATTGGGAAAGTCATGCCCGGTCAACTTTTGTATTGGGAAAGTCATGCCCGGTGAACTTTTGTATTGCGAAAGTCATGCCCGGTGAACTTTTGTATTGGGAAAGTGATGCCCGGTGAACTTTTGTATTGGGAAAGTCATGCCCGGTGATCTTTTGTACTGGGAAAGTCATGCCCGGTCAACTCTTGTATTGGGAAAGTCATGCCCGGTGAATTTTTGTATGGGAAAAGTCATGCCCGGTCAACTTTTGTATTGGGAAAGTCATGCCCGGTCAACTTTTGTATGGGAAAAGTCATGCCCGGTGAACTTTTGTATTGGGAAAGTCATGCCCGGTCAACTTTTGTATTGGGAAAAACATGCCCGGTCAACTTTTGTATTGGGAAAGTCATGCCCGGTGAACTTTTGTATTGGGAAAGTCATGCCCGGTGATCTTTTGTACTGGGAAAGTCATGCCCGGTCAACTCTTGTATTGGGAAAGTCATGCCCGGTGAATTTTTGTATGGGAAAAGTCATGCCCGGTCAACTTTTGTATTGGGAAAGTCATGCCCGGTCAACTTTTGTATGGGAAAAGTCATGCCCGGTGAACTTTTGTATTGGGAAAGTCATGCCCGGTCAACTTTTGTATTGGGAAAAACATGCCCGGTCAACTTTTGTATTGGGAAAGTCATGCCCGGTGAACTTTTGTATTGGGAAAGTCATGCCCGGTGATCTTTTGTACTGGGAAAGTCATGCCCGGTGAACTTTTGTATTGGGAAAGTCATGCCCGGTGAACTTTTGTATTGGGAAAGTCATGCCCGGTGAACTTTTGTATTGGGAAAGTCATGCCCGGGCAACTTTTGTATTAGGAAAGTCATGCCCGGTCAACTTTTGTATTGGGAAGGTCATGCCCGGTGATCTTTTGTACTGGGAAAGTCATGCCCGGTGAACTTTTGTATGGGAAAAGTCATGCCCGGTGAACTTTTGTATGGGAAAAGTCATGCCCGGTGAACTTTTGTATTGGGAAAGTCATGCCCGGTGAACTTTTGTATTGGGAAAGTCATGCCCGGTGAACTTTTGTACTGGGAAAGTCATGCCCGGTGAACTTTTGTATTGGGAAAGTCATGCCCCGTCAACTTTTGTATTAGGAAAGTCATGCCCGGTGAACTTTTGTACTGGGAAAGTCATGCCCGGTGAACTTTTGTATTGGGAAAGTCATGCCCGGTGAACTTTTGTATGGGAAAAGTCATGCCCGGTGAACTTTTGTATGGGAAAAGTCATGCCCGGTGAACTTTTATATTGGGAAAGTCATGCCCGGTCAACTTTTGTATTGGGAAAGTCATGCCCGGTGATCTTTTGTACTGGGAAAGTCATGCCCGATGAACTTTTGTATTGGGAAAGTCATGCCCGGTGAACTTTCGTATTGGGAAAGTCATGCCCGGTGAACTTTTGTATTGGGAAAGTCATGCCCGGTGAACTTTTGTATTGGAAAAGTCATGCCCGTCAACTTTTGTACTGGGAAAGTCATGCCCGGTGAACTTTTGTATTGGGAAAGTCATGCCCGTTGAACTTTTGTACTGGGAAAGTCATGCCCGGTGAACTTTTCTACTGGGAAAGTCATGCCCGGTGAACTTTTGTATTGGGAAAGTCATGCCCGGTGAACTTTTGTATTGGGAAAGTCATGCCCGGTGAACTTTTGTATTGGGAAAGTCATGCCCGGTCAACTTTTGTATTGGGAAAGTCATGCCCGGTGAACTTTTGTATTGGGAAAGTCATGCCCGGTGAACTTTTGTATTGGGAAAGTGATGCCCGGTAAACTTTTGTATTGGGAAAGTCATGCCCGGTGATCTTTTGTAATGGGAAAGTCATGCCCGGTCAACTCTTGTATTGGGTAAGTCATGCACGGTGAACTTTTGTATGGGAAAAATCATGCCCGGTCAACTTTTGTATTGGGAAAGTCATGCCCGGTCAACTTTTGTATGGGAAAAGTCATGCCCGGTGAACTTTTGTATTGGGAAAGTCATGCCCGGCCAACTGTTGTATTGGGAAAAACATGCCCGGTCAACTTTTGTATTGGGAAAGTGATGCCCGGTAAACTTTTGTATTGGGAAAGTCATGCCCGGTGATCTTTTGTACTGGGAAAGTCATGCCCGGTGAACTTTTGTATTGGGAAAGTCATGCCCGGTGAACTTTTGTATTGGGAAAGTCATGCCCGGTCAACTTTTGTATTGGGAAAGTCATGCCCGGTGATCTTTTGTACTGGGAAAGTCATGCCCGGTCAACTTTTGTATTAGGAAAGTCATGCCCGGTCAACTTTTGTATTGGGAAAGTCATGCCCGGTGAACTTTTGTACTGGGAAAGTCATGCCCGGTGAACTTTTGTATTGGGAAAGTCATGCCCGGTCAACTTTTGTATTAGGAAAGTCATGCCCGGTGAACTTTTGTACTGGGAAAGTCATGCCCGGTGAACTTTTGTATTGGGAAAGTCATGCCCGGTGAACTTTTGTATGGGAAAAGTCATGCCCGGTGAACTTTTGTATGGGAAAAGTCATGCCCGGTGAACTTTTGTATTGGGAAAGTCATGCCCGGTGAACTTTTGTATTGGGAAAGTCATGCCCGGTGAACTTTTGTATTGGGAAAGTCATGCCCGGTGATCTTTTGTACTGGGAAAGTCATGCCCGGTGAACTTTTGTATGGGAAAAGTCATGCCCGGTGAACTTTTGTATTGGGAAAGTCATGCCCGGTGAACTTTTGTATTGAGAAAGTCATGCCCGGTGAACTTTTGTATGGGAAAAGTCATACCCGGTGAACTTTTGTATTGGGAAAGTCATGCCCGGCGAACTTTTGTACTGGGAAAGTCATGCCCGGTGAACTTTTGTATTGGGAAAGTCATGCCCGGTGAACTTTTGTATTGGGAAAGTCATGCCCGGTGAACTTTTGTATTGGGAAAGTCATGCCCGGTGATCTTTTGTACTGGGAAAGTCATGCCCGGTGAACTTTTGTATTGGGAAAGTCATGCCCGGTGAACTTTTGTATTGGGAAAGTCATGCCCGGACAACTTTTGTATTGGGAAAGTCATGCCCGGTCAACTTTTATATTGGGAAAGTCATGCCCGGTGATCTTTTGTACTGGGAAAGTCATGCCCGGTCAACTTTTGTATTAGGAAAGTCATGCCCGGTCAACTTTTGTATTGGGAAGGTCATGCCCGGTGATCTTTTGTACTGGGAAAGTCATGCCCGGTGCACTTTTGTATTGGGAAAGTCATGCCCGGTGATCTTTTGTACTGGGAAAGTCATGCCCGGTGAACTTTTGTATGGGAAAACTCATGCCCGGTGAACTTTTGTATGGGAAAAGTCATGCCCGGTGAACTTTTGTATTGGGAAAGTCATGCCCGGTGAACTTTTGTATTGGGAAAGTCATGCCCGGTGAACTTTTGTACTGGGAAAGTCATGCCCGGTGAACTTTTGTATTGGGAAAGTCATGCCCGGTCAACTTTTGTATTAGGAAAGTCATGCCCGGTGAACTTTTGTACTGGGAAAGTCATGCCCGGTGAACTTTTGTATTGGGAAAGTCATGCCCGGTGAACTTTTGTATGGGAAAAGTCATGCCCGGTGAACTTTTGTATGGGAAAAGTCATGCCCGGTGAACTTTTATATTGGGAAAGTCATGCCCGGTCAACTTTTGTATTGGGAAAGTCATGCCCGGTGATCTTTTGTACTGGAAAGTCATGCCCGATGAACTTTTGTATTGGGAAAGTCATGCCCGGTGAACTTTTGTATTGGGAAAGTCATGCCCGGTGAACTTTTGTATTGGGAAAGTCATGCCCGGTGATCTTTTGTATTGGAAAAGTCATGCCCGTCAACTTTTGTACTGGGAAAGTCATGCCCGGTGAACTTTTGTATTGGGAAAGTCATGCCCGGTGAACTTTTGTACTGGGAAAGTCATGCCCGGTGAACTTTTGTATTGGGAAAGTCATGCCCGGTGAACTTTTGTATTGGGAAAGTCATGCCCGGTGAACTTTTGTATTGGGAAAGTCATGCCCGGTGAACTTTTGTATTGGGAAAGTCATGCCCGGTGAACTTTTGTGTTGGGAAAGTCATGCCCGGTGAACTTTTGTA